>NC_056573.1:26247808-26272808 GCF_018340385.1 Cyprinus carpio | reverse complement strand
TAATTTTTTTTAGTGAACTCTGATTAAATATTTTAATGTAATATCAATTTCTACATTTAAATGTAAGTGTATATTTTTATGATTTAATTAATAATATTTAATCATAGAATCATTTTTATAATAATATGATTTAATAATATTTTAACTTATATTAAAATTAAATGTAAATATTATGTGAAACAACAAGAGAAGAAAAAACTGTCCACTGAAACCATAAACTAGTCGACCACTATTAAAAGAATTCTGTCAAATTAATATTGTCCTCATTTACTCAACCACTTATTCCTAACCATTTTCTGTCTGTAGTGAAACAAAAAAAATGAGATCTTGAGGCAAATTATCCAAGTTTCTTTTTTCATACAACAAAAGTGGACTGAATAATGTTTCTCACAAAAAAAGGTTTATTTATGCAGTTTAAGGTCAGTTTATGCATCAGAAGGTATTTTATTTTAAAATTATTTAAAATGTTTAGTTAAAACAAAATAAAAGTGATTATTAGAATTATTATTATTAGATTATTAAGATCAATAATTTGAGCCAAGACTATAAACTAAAGACATAAAATAAAAAGATCAAAATAAAATAAAGTGAAATAAAATAAAAATGTATTATTACTATTATTATTACTATTAAATAACAAATAATCATTTACTAAACCACTCATTCCAAACACTTTTCTTTCTTTTGTGAACCAAAAAATGAGATCTTGAGGTGAAATATTTAAGCTTGTTAGCAAGCTGAATAATAATTTTCCATAACAAAGTGCACAGCTGTACAGATTTAATACTATTTTTAAGTTGCACTTTAAAGCTTGACAGCATAAAACACCATCCACTTTCCTTGTGTGGAAAATAGCATATTCATTGTTAAACCAGATGCTAATTTTTGGCTAAGCTATTCTTTTAAAGAGTTTAATCATAAACAAGATAAAATCATGTTTTAATATCTTTTCCCCCAGGTACGCACCATCATGTACGCTGCTGCTGCCCGGCAGTGAGATGTTGTGGCTCTGGCTGTCGAGAGTCTCCAGGAAAGACACGAGGTTCTCGTGGTGGGAAAGTTCCTCCGCCACGGGGAACGACACGACCATCATGTTAATGGGGGCGTCGCCTTCGGTCAGAGCGCGGAAGAGCGACGGGATTGGTCGGTACAGCTCCTCCACGGTGCTCTTGGAGGTGGCAGGACTGTCGCTGTAATTCCTGGGGTTACACATTCCTGTGGGACAGAAAAAAGGAAGAACTTGCACGCATCATGACGGAAAGGCACTAAACGAACTTTACAAGCAAATGTAATCCCAACTGAAGACTACTTGACTGCTACATACATATTAATAGCCCTAGCAATGAATAATGCAGTTTTTGTTTGCATTTATTTATTTATTTTAAGTAACTATTTAAGTAGCTATTGTGACATAATTTCATACATATTTTATATTTAAATGTAAACATTTACCATATATTTAGATTATTTTGTTTTATAAATAATACTTATTTATTATTTATTTTATTTATCATATTTAAATGTAAATACTGGAATGTATTTAAATCTAAATATTAAATGTATTTGAAAAAAAAAGAAAAAATATTCATTTAAAAAAATTCATATTTGTCAACAACTATTAAAGAAATAGGTTAACTAAAAATAATACTAATTTTGTCATCATTTACTCAACTCCATGCTATTCCAACCATTATTTTTTAAATAAAAATTGGAAAAATATTAGATTTTTTTTTTTTTCTCAGTTGAATAAAGGCGGTTGAGTAATTGTTTGTTTGGGGTTTTTTTTATAATTTAACTTCATTTGATTTCATTTTTATTGAATATAATATAAAATACAATAAAAGTGATTATAATAATACCTGATTATTAAGATTTGAGCAAAGACAAAAATAAAATAAAATAAAATAAAATAAAACCTTTTCTGTGAGTGTATTTGTTATTTTTTTGTGAACTTTTATTTTTTAGTAAATATTATGACATTTAAAATCAACAGCAGCTCCACTCTGAGAGATAAACAGCTGTTAAAGATGGTAATCAGATCATGAATGAAGGTTTTAATAAGGAGCAGAACGCTGCAGAGACCTTGTGTTTCAGATTATCTGTGGAGAGACTGCCAGCACAGCTGCTTCTGATTACCAAAACCATGGCAGGTTCAGCCTTCAGGAACAACACACATCCCTCATTTCCCTCTCAGCCAATAAACGAGTGTTTGGAACAGAACAAGCTCTACAATCTGATGCTTTTATGTCCATGTTGTGAGAAATGGATGCATTATGCATTGTGTTTAATTTTAGAATGTCTTAGGTATGATGCATCTTTTTCATCTGGTCATAAAAGTTTTATCAGTAGCCTTGTTGACTAGATAATTACTGCTCATGCATTATCTGTGTGCCGTTTGCAATGATTTAAACAGGATACCAATCGAATATAGAGAATGAAAACAGACAAATCTGGCATCTAAAGCATGGTTTGCTTTCCCAAAGCTCTTCGCGTCATAAACTGCTTATTTTTGTATTATGTTTAGGAATGATCTGGTTTAAACTTTTGTACTCTGATTGGCTGTCCCTACAACTGTGAACCGGGAAAACCTCATCTGAACTGATCTGGAGTTTGTGTTTGAATGAGAGTATCTGGATCAGTGTGCTCTCACTGGACAAACCTGTTAACACAACCTGTCTTCAGTTTATAGTCTCAGTCCAAATCTTAATATTCCAAATAATCAATTTATTCTTATAATAATCACTTTATTTTATTTTGCTTCATTTATGCAATTTTGCTATTTTATATTATTATATTATTTTAAATAAACCATTTTTTATATTTTATTTTATTTCAGTTATTGTACATACACCAGATTTGTAAAATATATTTGTTTATTTATGTTTTGTTACACACTATGGGAGTATTTATTTTATAATTTACATTTATATGTATTTACAAAAATAAATAAATAAATAATACAATAAAAAATCCACATAATGTATAGAATATGTATGTATTTATAAGAAAATACCTCCATAATGCATATTTTTATATATAATTTTTATATAATTTTATGTATATAATTTAATCTTGATTGATTCAAAAAATTTAAAAGTATGAAGTGACATACAGCCAAGTATTGTGACCCATACTCAGAATTCGTGCTCTGCATTTAACCCATCCAAAGTGCACACACACAGCAATGAACACACACACAGCAGTGAACACACACCCGGAGCAGTGGGTATCATTTATGCTGCGGCGCCCGGGGAGCAGTTGGGGGTTCGGTGCCTTGCTCAAGGGCACCTCATTCGTGGTATTGCCGGCCCGAGACTCAAACCCACAACCTTAGGATTAGTAGTCAAACTCTCTAACCATTAGGCCACGACTTCCCCATGACTTCCCCAAAAAGTGATTATTATAAGACCTGGTTAATAGCATTAAATAGGAGTTGAGCTAAGACTAAGAACTAATTGGTTGACTGATTAAAATAAGCCAATTAATCAAAAAATAGTGTAGTATAAAATAAGTACATAAACTATTTTTATGGAATATGTATTTATAAGAAAAAAACTCCATAATGCATTTTTTAAATAATTTAATTCTGGCCACAACTTCTCCATGACTTCCCCAAAAAGTGATTATAACTATTAAGACCTGGTTAGTAGCATTAAACAGAAGTTGAGCCAAGACTATGAATTTTGAATTAATTTTATTTTATTTCATAATTTAATTTTGATTTATTTAAAACAAAATACCTCCACATAATGTATTTTATGTATAAATGTATACTTTTTATTGAATTTTTATTGATTAAAATAAACCAATTATTCAAAAATAAAATAAAATAAAATAAAATAAAATAAAATAAAATAAAATAAAATAAAATAAAATAAAATAAAATAAAATAAAATAGTTCATGGACCAGCTATGAGATTTTTATTTTATTTAGATTTTTTTTTTAAGTTAAAGTGCTGAATGAGTATCGATTCTGTATTGATTTCAATCTCACCGACACAGTCGCAGCACTCCTCCCACAGAGAGCTCAAACACAGCATGCACTCCTTACAACACAAACAGTTTCCCTCCGACGGCTGGCACTGACACAGACCCTGTACACACACACACACACAAACAAAATATACATTACGAAAGATAAACATTCAGGCGGGAAAATGACATGACGTGAAGGAAGTCTAGCTCCAAACACATGTGCTACAGAGAGCCAAGAGTCTTGAAGGAAACGTCGAGATCTTTCAGCTGTAAGAGTTAAAAGAAAACCACCCAAAGAGACAAAGAACATTTAAATATGAGAAATAACACCAGGCTGAAAAGAAACAGAGCTGCAAACTGTTCCAATCTGAAAAAAATAAAAAATAAAAAACCTCCAAAGGCCCAGCAGAGAGGGGAAAAAGACTGACCCAAACCTGGGACACATTTAGAGTTATAATTACAGAGAAAACAGCAGAACACAGACACACACATTTGGCTCTCTGTGTTTCGTGTTTTGCCAGCAGTTGCGAGGAAGAGGTCAGTTTCCAGATGTGTGTGTGTGTGTGTGTGTGTGTGTGTGTGTGTGTGTGTGTGTGTGTGTGTGTGTGAGTGAGTGTGAGGGTGAGTGTGAGTGTGTGTGTGTGTGCCATTAAAACTGAAAGTTCAGGAGAGGAAACACAAAGAGTTACAATAGAAACACATAAAAGCCAATACCTGAAAACACTCGTGGGCCAGATACTTCCAAAAGAAACAAGCCCAGACAATTCCCGCTCCCTGCCCCGTTCTCTTTCGTTTGGGGAATTGCGTGTGCGATTTTCATGCATTCCTTAAAAGAATCATCGAGCCAAACTACATAAAAGCCATAAAAGCTCAGTTTACTTCACTTCAAGACGCTAAAGCACAACCTGTTCAAACACAGCCTCACAAACTCCTGCTGTACCTGCAAACAATCCACGCTTTCATCTGAAGAAGAGAGCATTCTGCCCAGATCTGACATGAAGCCTGACTGCGACTATAATGTCTGATAGCGCGTACAAAAGAAAAAAAAGGTTAATTGTGACCCATCAGTTCTCACAATTAATTTATTACATTTCCAGTCACTTAATAAATAATATCACTACATTCTTGGTTAAATATACACAATGGAACTAAAAAAATTTTTTTATTTATTCTAACATAAAATATAAAAACAAAATATTGAAAAATATTTTAAAACTGAATTTTATTTAAAAATAGGCCTGCCTATATATATATATATATATACACACACACACACAAACGCACAGATTTTTTAACAAAATATTTTTTAAATATTATTAAAATTATCATTATTTTAATATTATTATGTTTTTCCTGGTCTTTTATGAATTATTTATCAGTGAATGCTATTGTTATTATAAAAAATATTATTCAAAGCATTTGTTAACATAATTTTTCATCTTAATGCTCAACCTCTAAATCAATTTTCCTGTTCTGCTTTTAATTATAATTTTATCTTTTTATGTAAATTATTGTTATATTTTACAGATTTACTTGCAAATATGACACATTACAGAAGGAAAGGTTTAATGATGATCCAACTGATATCAATTCTCTCAGTTAATTTAAGTGCAAGTAAGTCAATAAATTCTTGTAATCTTTACTCAAAATCTTTGAATCTATTTTCCCGTTTGGATGGAAAATATTGTCTTTAATTATTGTTTTAGTTTTTTATGCAGTTTACAGTTTTACTCTGAAATATGACACATTACAGAAGTAACACGCTTCATCCTGATTTATGTTGAGCTCATTTAATGGCTCAGCAATAATAATGAACAGTGTTTGTCACGACAATAAAGCACATTAAACATTCACTCCTTCTCTCTCCTCTCGCCTGCTCTCCAGGAACAAACACACCCATACACACATTTATATATGAGTGTTATTTGGTGGAGCACAGGGCTGTTCAGGCAGCAGAACAACAGAGAGCAGGAGAAAGTGTGTGTGTTTGTGCTGCACGAGTGTGAAAGTGCTCTGAGCGGACGGGACGTGTGCTGCCTTGCCCCACAAAGCATTCATGTGTGACTAAAACAGCCTCAGCTTCCCCACCTCGAGACAAACGACTGACGGCCCACACACACACACACACACACACACACACACGCATTCACAGGAACTTTCATCAGATTTCAAACAGAAGCTACAGAAGCAACATGCATAACAACCAACTAACCACTTTGCAACACCATAGCAACATACCAAAACACACCAGTAACCATGCAGGGCATCCTAGCAGTGTCCTAGCAACTCGGGGGTCAATAATAAAATTGAGTAATTTTCTATATTATGCCTATATCTAGATGATCGTATACATGGAAATATGACAAACACACTGCTATTTTATAGTGAAATGTACTTCTCAAAATAATAATAATTATAACAAAAATACAGATTATTCTAATATTACATTGATATATTTTCTTTTTTAATTTTTATTTTTATTTTTGTCATCAGAGATATTGGTTTTTTTTTTGTTTTATTTTTTATAGCACCTTATTTCACACCTTATTGTAAATTAATTGTTACATTTTCATGTGTTTACATTTTTAAGAAATTAACTTATATCATTCAATTTTTTTTTTTTTTTTTAAAATGGCTATTTTTTTAATTATTATTTTTATTAAAAATTAATTTCATTAGAAATTTGGTCCAGAAAAATAAAATGAAAACACAAAATTTGGGAAAACCAAAACTGATTTCATGGGGCTCCAAATTATTATACATTTCTGTGTTATTTTATTATTATTTGTATAATACTATAATATTTAAAAATATTTTAAATTAGCTGTTATTTTACATTTTAATTTTAATTTAAATTTTCCTAATTTATATTCTCTCATACTCATAACCAAATTTCACTTTCATTTCCATTATTTTTTGTGAATATTTTTATTTAGCTTTCATTTAATTTTATTTTAATTTTAGTTTTAATAATTTTAACACTATTTTACTATATTTTTCAAATTCTAATTTATTAGTTTTTCATCTAATACTTATATTGTATTTTATTTCAGCTTTATTTCAGTTAACAAATTACTTTTATTAACAATAACTTGTGGTCTAATAGACGTGGAATGCATTTCCTTCCCCATTAATGGTAGAAAATAAATACTGATATCAAAAGATAAGAAAAAAATATAAAAGTGATAATATTCATAATACCCTAGCAACAAACTAGCAAGCTCTCAGAAAACCTTAGCAACCACACAACACCCAGAAAATAAGAATCTGTTTTGTTGCTTCCAGCAGGTTTGTCTCATCTGCTCTCGTTTATCTCTCATCAGTGCGTGTGCCGGGCTGTTTACTCGTGTAACGTCATCAACCTCTCTGTTTATTCCCCAGAAAGATGTCTCACATCCCGAGAATGTCTGTCTCTGTCTCTCTTCCTCTGCCAGTCTCACCGGGACACACAGACCAGAGTAAACACAGCCAGCAGAGACACACACAGATCCAATCACAGCAGACACGTCACGGAGAGAGAGAGAGAGAGAGAGAGAGAGAGAGAGAGAGAGAGAGAGAAAGAAAAGAAAGAAAGAAAGAAGAGGAAAAAAGAAAGAAAGGAAAGAAAAGAACGGAGAAAGAAAGAAAGAAAGAAAGAAAGAAAGAAAGAAAGAAAGAAAGAAAGAAAAAGAAAATGAAAATATATACTTGGCGGTGGATGTAGGACCTTCCCAAATACACCATCATGGTATCGTGGTTTTTCTATGACACTTGCTGGAATACCAGTCTATTACCATCTGATACCACACTGTCCCACGGTATCAAGGGCAGACATCTAGATTAAAAATAAACACTGAGCCACATGCACAACAGAAAGTGCCACACAGAATACACTCACACACACGTTTGTTTTTGTGAATTGTGGGGACATCCCATAGGCGTAATGGTTTTTATATTTTACAAACTGTATGTGCTATTGCCCTACACCTAACCCTACCCCTTACAGGACACTTTGTGCATTTTTCCTTTCTCAAAAAAAACTCATTCTGTATGGTTTATAAGCGTTTTGAAAAATGGGGACATGGGTTATGTCCTCATAAGTCACCCTCTCCTAGTAATATCTGTGTCATACCCATGACATTATACAAAGTTGTGTCCTGATATGTCACAAAAACATGCACGCACACACACACACACACACACACACACACGCGCGCACAAACACACACACACGTGCGCAAACACACACACACTCACACTCACACTCACACACAAACACACACACTCACACACATACATACAACACACACACACACAAGCACACGCACTCACACGCGCACACACACACACACATACAACACACGCACACACACACACACACACGCGCGCGCAAACACACTCACTCACACACACACGCACTCACACACACGCACGCAAACACACTCACACACACACACACACAGACACACAAACACACACACACCCACACACACACACACTCAAAAACAAACACACACACACACACACACACACACACACACACACACACACAAACACAAACAAACAAACACACACACAAGCACACACACTCACAAACAAACACACACACACAAACACACACACACAGGTGCCACGAAGAAAAGCTTCTCACTGGAACTTTATCACAATATTATGATCTTCAAAACATTATGATGAAAGACAGAAATGTAAATGCATCGTTCTGTTTTCAAACATTTTTCAGTACTCCACACGTCCAACTTGAGCTACTGAAGAGGAATCTTGAAAAAATCCTAAAGCTAAAACAATGAATCTTTGTTAATGATGATTAGATTTCCTTCTGGTGTAAATATGAACTCAAACGGTATCAGAGCATGAAGCTGACACAGCTCAGAAGCACCTGCTGGAGCTCATTTACATTACTTTAACAGGCACTCGTGGTTATTACATACAGACTTTTATGAAAAAAACATGATATACAGCTTTTATACTCTCAATTTATATCTGTTGAAATATTTCAGAGCAGAGCTAACACTAAAAAATTATATTTATTACAGACATTTTCCATGACTTCTCAAATTCCCTGATATTTCCATGGGAGACCTGACTTGTGGAATTCAGCATGAACGGATATTAAAACGTAGATAAAGATGAAAAGTACAATTCTCAAAATTCCAGAGGAGAGGAAACATTGGGAACGGATCCGGTGTGACAAACAAGCGTCTGTCTTACCTGCAGAAGACATTTGCTGACGTCACTGGCACACAGAGCTTTGTTACAGCCGCTGATGACTGTCAGTCCAGACAGAAGGAATAACAGAGAGATCAGGACGGGACAGAGGAACAGAGCCGGCCGCATCCTGAACCAAACTCCACACACCTGCCTTCAACAAAGACCAACTATTAACAGATCACATGATGTACAATGAAACATATAGAAATAGATATCTAGATAAAAATTAACATTCAGGGAAGTTAAATATAGATTTGGATTTAATGAATACAATTTATTTAATAAATAAATAATTACAAAAAATAAAATAAAATAATATATTAAAATATATATATAGTTCTATTTATTATTATAAATTGTATATTTTTTTGTTTTTTGTTTAAGTTTGAACTATTGATATAATTATAAAATTTATATTTTTTTTTTTTTTATTATATATAATATTTTTATATATAAATATAAACAGTGCTTTCAGAACATAAATTATTTTTATTTTATTTTTAAAGAAAACTTGGAAAATATAATCCAGCTACGTCACATACAAGCAAATTAAATTCAGATTTGGATTTAATGAATACAATTTATTTAATAAATAAATAATTACCAAAAATAAAATAAAATAATATATATTAAAATATATAATACTATTTATTATTATAAATAATAAAATGACTATATTTTTTGGTTAAGTATACACAATAGAACTCATGAGAATTAAAAAAAATATTTTAACATAAAATATAAAAAAATATGTATATATATATATATATATATATATATTATATATATATATATATATATATATATATATAAAAAACAGTATTTTCAGAACTTTTATGCATAGCATAAATAATGTTTTTATTTTATTTTTTAAAGCAAACTTGGAAAATATAATCCAGCTACGTCACATTCAAGCAAATTAAATACAGATTTGGAATGCAGAACACTGAAAAACTTTTCAGTGGCGTGTTGAACGTTCTTTCCTCACATAAAATTCATAAAAACAAAGAAAAGCTTAGCATAAACGCCTCAAAGACTCTTTTACTGAATAATAATACATACAGGCACAAAAACACACTGACCGTCCAAAAGCGCTGGTGTTTCTCTATAATCGCGAACATGACGCAAAAACACTAAGGATTATCACGTCACATATCTGACATACGTCACATCTTCACATCTATTTGCCAAATAAATATGCGTACTTACTGTGTCACTTTAAAGCGTTCTCAACACTTTCCTTTGGTTTTTGACTGTCTCTCATGCGGATGTTTTGTTGTTTTGTCTTTTTTTTCTGTGTATAGAAATGTGAGGGTTTTTTTTTCAGAGATGTGGGAAGTGAGTGGGTAGAGGGGATTTTAGTATAACACGTTTTTCTAAGGGGGGGCGTGGCTCACTGGCTCGGATGTTGTTTCGGATTAGTCGGAAACAACGGTCTACACAATAAATCTTGTTTTAACTCTTCGCTATGTATTTAATGTCTAGTGTTGTTATTATTAGGCGTCGATTATTGTTCAGAACTCTGCTAAAACAGGAAGAAGCGCACAAACGAGGTCACATTATACCCGTTACTTTTCACAGCGCTGGTGGGTTTAAGCCAATCAGAATCGCAGATTTAAGTATCGCAGCCCGATGAACTCAGCAGAAAGAGACGCGCTCTTAAAGACACACAGATTACTCGGTATTGCAAATATTATTGGATCCTTATGATAAACTGTTGGTCTTTTTACTCATTTGTAAGTCGTTTTGAATAAAAGGATCTGCCAAATTATTAAAAGTTTCAAAACGGCTCAACAAAAGCACATGCATCATAGTGGTTAAAGATTTGGACTGCTAACTGAAAGTTTGGTAGTTCAGTCACTTTTAACTATCCAATAATAATAATAATAATAATAATAATAATAATAATAATAAATATATTTTAAGAAATAAAATTATAATTTAAATAATACGAATTATAAATTATTTTTATTATTCACTTTAATAAGAATTAGATATTTTAAATGAATAATATTTATTATCATTATTATAAGAATATAATTTAAGAATTTTAATTGTATCAATATTAGCATTTTATAAATAATATAATTCTAAATATATATTTTTTTAAATTATAGCTCCAAAACAATGCAGTATTCATACACTCAAACAGATTAATCTAAATTATTTTTTAAGGATAGTTTTAAATGTTGATTCATATTGTTTAATCCTTCCACTCTGCCATCTGCTGGACAAAAAAATAAGTTTTATGCATACATAACCATCTGTACCCAAAAAGTTACATATAAATGTGTGCAAAAAGTCTGGATTTTTGAGAATTTTGCTTTGAGAATTTTTGCAGAGTAACATTCATATTCACTAGTAAATTCCATGACTTTTAAGATTTAATAGACTAATGTTTCCACGTCCATGACACTGGGAACCCTGTTTAGACTATTTTAAAAACAAACAAAAATTTTAAAAAGGGCAAAACAGATTTCACAACCAATAAAATTTATTCAATTATATATTACAAATATGTACATCCTCATGTAACAAGTAAATATTAAAATAGACATTTTTAGAACCATCGTCCAAAAGGCATTACGTTGTAAAAAATAGGTTTTGTTGTGATCTCACATTAAAACTGTAAAAGTAAGGGTATTTTTTCCTATCGAGAAACCACAACAAACTTTTTCTTTTTCCATTTTTTTTTTTAAATGTGCGCAAGACACAAGAGACAACACGCAGGAAGTGGATGTTACCAACAGATACAACAAATGGCAGAAAAGAACCAGGACCACTTCAGTAAACCTCACCACAGTACAACTGTTCAGAAAGGGACGAACCTGCGAAAGCATGCACATTATAGAAATCACAAGTCAAAAAACATCGGATTTGATGAATGTCAAAGGGATAAAAGAGGAATTAAAAAATAAAATAAAACAAAAAGCATTTCAAAACACATGCTTAAAGAGTTAAGCGAACATCAACAACAACAACAACAAAGAACTTCAATGTAAAAACAACTTTGGTCCATTAAACATTAGACAAAAAGTTTACAATCAAAATATTTATTACTTAAATTTTTCCGTCCTCTCAGTTTTCTTTCCTTTTTTACAAATTTAAAACAATAATTACATGGCTATTTACAAATGCACAATCAGTATGTATAAAATAAGTTAAAAAATGAGGAGCACAGTCTATACATAATCTATAAACACTCACTGTAGAAACATGTTGGATTGAGATCTTTCTCAACAGAGGAGGAAAATCTCTCGCGCGCTTTCCGATGGTGGTCTTCACCCTCCGGAGGCTGGTTTTTCTGATGCTCCTCTGTCGAGCCGAGGTCTACCGTTCTGGATGGTAGACCTCAGGGTTAAGTGCGTTTTAGATTAGGCCTGCAGTCTCTCAGAGCCAATCTGGCGCCCATATGGTGAAGTGCATTTGGACCGGGAACCAGAACTAGAACACAGACTGAACCAATGATGACAGCTAGCCTGGAAGTGCAGCGCTCGATTGTGTTGTTTTTCTTCTTTTATTAGAAAGCGTCCGGTCAACAACATGTGCACCGTGACACACAAACACACAACATACATGCGCACGCACGCACACACCTCCAAATCAAGTGCTTCGTGTGTTTTTTCCCTACGCTCGCGTCTTGACATCATCACTCGTCGTGGTCCGACAGCTACTAAATCGTCGTCTCTGTATCTCATCGGTGGGTCATATCGGCGTCAGGTCGAAGTCGTCGTTGACCTCCACGAGGGGGATGTAGAATTCGGGAATCTCAAAAATGCTGGTAGACTTGTAAGTGGCGGGATCCAGTTCCTGCAGCTTCAGATGCCACTCCAGACGCTGAACGGCGTTTAACGCTGCTGCTTCGTGCTGCTGACGCATCAAGAGACACGTCTGCAGGAAAACAGAGATTCAAGTCAGTCATACAGAGACAGAAACTCACAGAAGTCACACTTATGTACGAACGTCATTGCATTAGACAACAAAATATCAAAGCGGCATGTGAGCTCAATATATTGCAGTAGCTATCTTTATTTTAAATAAAATCTAATTTATTTGAAATTTCATTATCTGACGGTCTTAAAAAGGTCTTTCAGAGTCTTAATTTACCCTTCCACAAATAAAGGCCTGATGTGTTCTTAAATAGGAGCTGAAAGTCTTAAATTCATAAAGAGATGCACTGCAATAAATAAAATCTTACGCAGTATTTTTTGTTTTGATTTTCAATACAAATATATAAACATCTTTAAATCAAGATACATTTACTTGAGATGCAGGCTGAACATATGAATTCTTGTCTTCTGAAAAACTGAGCAAAATGCATTTATGCTTAAAACAAGCACAAACATCTGTTTTTAAATGTTCCCTTTAAATTAAGTGTATTTTTCTGAGCCCATTGGCAGGTATTTGCTCCTGCTTTTATCATAAACTCACTTCCTTTTTTATCATTTTTTTATTGTTATTTTATGCCATTTTGCTTATCAAGTAAATGTATACTGATTTAAGAATATTTATACAAAAGTACTGAGGAAGAACCTCACTTTTTTGCAGTTGTTTCTATATTCTAGAGGTTAGGAGCAGAGCTATTCAAGCCTGAAGCTATTTTTTTTTTGTATTTATTTTTGCAAAAAGAGTTGAAAAAAAAATGATGGAGGTCTGTTGGAAGTTGTATTTTCAAACTTTGAAGTGTTGCTAATACAAGACATTTACATTTAGAGACCACACTGACCATATTCCTTTCCATTTATTGCTTAAATTTCCTTTACGTCATCTTAAAAAGGACACAATTTCACCTTATAAAACCTGATCTGTTGCTATAACTTTAATGTATTTAAGTGTGGCTAATGTGTACAAATACTTTTTGGGGCCGATGTACCATGACATTTCTACAGATGCTAGCTGTTCGTTGCATTTCATTTCCTATTTGCTTTAGTACCTTCAACTTGTCAAACTTGTCGTCTACATCCTGAAGCCAAGACATAAACTGCCTCGCATTGAACCGATCTCTGACAGAGGTCTTCCCATCATCACCCTGAAATGTAAAAAATACATTAGTAAAGATGAACCATATGTTGCAAAGCTGTTTTTCTGAGGTATTAAAAGTTAAGCTCCATTGACTTGATGTTGACTGCATAAAAATAATTTAGATTCATTAATTTCAAATAATTTCCTACTAATGTGACCATTTACCTGGACGTCCTGGGGCATGTTGTATACTTCAGCATCCAATAGGACTGTGCAGGCACTGAATGGAAGCGACTGATTGGCTAGTGTTCTTGCAGCACGGTAATGAACTCTCAAAACCTCCTGCTCATTGGATACAATCAGCTTTTCCTGGAAGAGCAAAACACCTGAGTCATTTTAAGTCATCTTTATTGCAACCAAAATGCAGCAAGCTAAAGCTAAAAAAAAAAAAAAAATCAAATAAATAAATAAATAACCTAAAACAAAATAATATTTATCTGTTTCTGCATATGAATGTAGATGCTTTTAAACATAATTATAGAGTTTAAAAGTTGACACTTTTGTAACTTTTGTGTTTGTACATAATTACATACTACATAATTTATGTTAACATTTAGTAACTACATATCTGTAAAATAGATTTCCAAACCTAAATATTATGAACAATATAACTAATAACAGGTAAAATTATGATAATTATTATCATCATCATTCTATTTAACTCTTACATTTTTAATATTATTTTAAAAACATTTTTTAAAATTTAATTAAATTGTATTTATTTAAAATGTATTAGTTTTTTATTTATTTGTATTTTTTGTGTTTTTTTTTATTGGCATTATTACATTTAGCTTTAAATTTTTTTTATGTTAAAAAAATAATGTCATATTTATTTATTTATTAATTATTTACACATTTTCTCACAAATCCCCTGCAGTTCTATCATGAACCCCTAGGGGTCCATAGTTCGTCAGTTTGAGAAAACCCTGGTCTAGAGATTGATGATCAATAAATACAGTACACATTCTCCGTTCCATTTACCCTTTCGATGCTGTGCTGCAGTCTTAGCTTCATACGCATCACCTCTTGCTGTTTGAACATCTCCTTCAGTGGATCAGGTAGTGAGGGAGGTGGCGTGATCTGCAAAAGCATTAGCAAGACTTTAGATTTTAGCATTTTAGTTTGAGTTGCAATCAATACTTTCACAGAATGGAAGCTTACCGTTGGGATGCAGAGCTTGCTGAGAGGGTTTCCATCCAGCAGATAGGAGCCATTAAATGTCACATACTCATCGTAGTACTGAGGAGCTTGAGGAATGACACTACAAAGTACTTTCCTCTTCTCCTCGATCTTCTTGCGAATGTGTAAGTATTCATAATAAGGGTTTGCTCTCTCGGTCTGGTAAGGCTGGATCTCTTCAAGCTTAAGTGCATCTACAATTGCAGCTAAGGACTGCTGCGTCTTTTCTCTGACCTGCTGAGCCGTAAGGTTCGCTTGGGCCGGAGGAGAAACCCTAGGCATTTTTCTTTTCCTTGGATGGGTCACCTGCATGTCAGCTTCTTCTTCAAGGAGTCGGACTTTGGCTCTGGCCCCAGATGAATCGGAATCTCTCTCCATGACTGATATCGGGGAGGAACTTCCTGAGGTCACACCGCTGGGAGGCTCTGCCTGATGATCAGGCTGGACAGCAGCACTGCTTTGACCCTGTTCTACATTAGCCTGAAGGTCTGATTTCATAGGATTCTCCTCAACAGCAAGCTGGTCTGATGCGTCTACATCAGCTTCGCTTTCAGGTAGAGCTTGGGTTGTTGCACCTTCTTCTAAGGATAACACCCTCACCCCATCCGTTTCTGTGATTCGGTCCTTGTCTGAAACATCTTCAGACATCTCCATGGGCTCCTCAGGGATTCTTTCTGGACTGGTGGAGCGAGACACAGTTGTTGCTGAAGCTGTATGAAGGCCTTGCTCATGTTTCTCTGGCTGAGCATCAACTGTAGCTAATGGCTCACTGGAGAACCTTGAGGTACTTTCGTCTTGCACTCTTCCATCACCCTTTTCTGTATCCTCTTGGACACTGGTTGTTCTCGGCAGTGGTTTAGTGGTTTCTTCAGAGCTGGATCTACATGAACCAATAGATGTACTTGGAGTGCAATCTGTTTCGCTGACGTCTTCCCCACTCTTGTCCACTTTGTTCTCAGAAACAACCAAGGGTTCTTCTCTTTGCTCTGGCCTCAAATCAGAGTTTGCTGTAAATGTCTGTTCGCTACGGGTAACAGCGCCAGTTTCCCATTGCTGGCTACTAGAATACAAAGGTGCACAGTTGTCAGATGAACTGTGTGTGTCAGAAGACTGAAATGATGCAACTTGTGATGCAACATCTAGTGACGACTCCTTTTTTGATCCCTCCGTCATTCCGGCACCAGGGATGTCAAGCCGACCAAGACTTTCATGCTCTACTTGACTACTAGTGTTGCAAGAACTGCTCTGCTCTTGCAAAGGGGTCTGAAACATACTGTTAGCCTGTGTGAGGCTACCTAGGTTCTTATCACTAGACTCTCGCAAGTGTGTTGAAGGTTGAACTTGACAATCGGGAGTGAAGCCTTCACCTTCATTGCTAGTCAGATTTTCACTTTCTGGAAGAGCACTAGTAAGACTTTGACTGCTCCAAGTTTCCTGAACAGGGAGCACGCTAATCTCGGTTTGATGAACCGCAGCTTGTTCACTGTTTGGCTGTGATGCAGTACTGATGATCTGAGACTCTTCGGTCGTTCTAGTTTCAGCTGGTGGCACCTTGGCTTCTTCATCCAGAATAGCCCTTAAGCATGGGGACGCATGTCTGCTTGATAGTGGTGTTCGATTACAGAGAGCCGCTTCGGGAAGACTGCTGGTATCTTGAACAGTAGGTGATCTGGAGGACTGTACAGTGAGGGAAGACTGCAGGAAAGGTGGCTGAGGATCTGAAGGTTCCATGTTCATGTCAGAATCATATTCAGTTGGTCTAGGTGTCAGTGTGGTTGCATGACAGGAATCTTCTGAACTTGCCACAGAGATCATGGATACTGATCTTGACATAACGCCAGATTTTTCGCTCTCTGGTCTTGGAGACCGACTGAGATTGTTTTCTATGACTGGTCCATTCTTCCCGAAGGTTTTCACATCTAGCGAGAGCGTTCTTCCACTGGTGGCATCTTTTAAGACCCTCTCGCGCTGGCCATCTGGTGCTTCTGAGCTCTTTGACCGAGTTAGTTCCTTGGATAGACAAGGCTCACTGGACGAAGAGGTTGTTTTAGTTTTTTCCTTGCTTTTCTGTTTCCCAGGGTCGATTCCTGGACGCTGCTTTAGCCGCTCACGTTCCTTCTGCTTGATTTTCTCTAAGTGCTTCCTGTGCCACTGTTCAATTTCCTGGTCCTTGAGACTGAGCATGCGTTCAAAGCTGGTCTTCATGAGGTCGTCGTTCACCAACCTCTTTTCTTTGGGACGAGTATCCTTTAGAGTAGGTGCAACCTTAGTTTTGGAGTCCACTTCACTTAGTTTCGGCTTGCTAATTTTGCCATCCCTGTTCAGCTGGGATCGATCTTTGTCCTTTTCCTTGTGTCGGTCCCGCTCACGGTCTCGATGCCTTTCAGACTCTCTGTCCCTCTCTCTTCTATCTCTGTCTTTCTCTAGAGGCTTGGTTGCCTCTTCTTTTGATTTAGATGAAGCAACCTTATTGTTCTCACAAACAGAGCCTTTCTTCTCTTCCAATAACAATTTTAGATTGGAGTAGGATGAGGAAGAGGCGGTGGTCTCTTTTGATTTCTCCTTTTTCCTCTTGTCAGAATCTTTGTCCCGTTCTTTTTCTTTACTGCGGTCAGATTTTCCATGATCAATGGTTTTGTCAGGGACTTTGCCTTTCTTTTCAGAACTTGTTTTATCTTTGTCTCTGTGGTCACCAGAAGAGTGCTCTTTCTCAGCTCTTTTGTCAAGCTTGTCCTTATTCTTCTTGCTCTCTTCTTGCTTTTTCATTAAAGACATTGCTTTGAGCTTGTCACCCTCTTTATGGCTCTTATCATTGGATGAATGTGAAATATTTGTTAATTTCTCCTTTTCTTTCCACCGATCCGTAGAGTTGTGAGATTCAGGCTTATCAGGTAAATGCTCAGATTTTACTTTCTTATCTTTATCTGCATGTTTCTTATCAGATTTTTCAGACTCCCGATCCTTTATTGGAGGTCGCTTATCGTTTTTCTCTCTAGAGTTCTTCTCTGGAGACTCCAGTTGATCTTGGTCAGCTGAATTGCCAGTGACTGGTTTATCATCTACTACTTCTTTCACTCCTGAACTGTGCAGTGAGCTGTCAGGAATGCGGCCAGAGCCAAAACTCTCAGTCCGGTCATCAACTTCATCTCCTTTTCCATCCTTTCCCCGCTCCTCTTTAAGGGGCACATCTTTTTTCTCTTTTTTAATGGACTTGTCCTTTTCTCTCTCCTCTTTTGGCCTTCTGTCCTTGCTGCTGCTACTGCTTGAATGTTTGTCTTTTGACGCCCCTCTTTCCTCTTTAACAGGCGATGAGTCTGAGGATTTTGAAGGAGATCCACCAGCAGGCATCTCACATTTGCTTGTGAGTTCTTCATTTTCATCACTTTTGAAGAAGTTCTCTTTCCAAAACTCCCGATCAAACTCCATGTTCCTATGTCCGTCCTTGCGTGGCTCTTTTTGACGGTGGCGATTCCTCTCGGCCTCATACTCTTTCCTATACTTTTCCTTCTCCTTGTGTTTCAGCTTGTGCTTTTTTACAACTTTCCCATCTTTGTCAGTCTTCCTGAAGACAGCCTCAGAACTGTCCATACTGTTGCTTAGACTACTGTCTTTGAAAGGACTGCAACTGCCATCATCTCCATCCAAGTTAAGCTCTTTGTGGTGATGTTTGCTCTTTTCCTTGTGCTTGCAGCTCTTGCTGCTTGAACCTTCTGTGCAGAAGTCAGACTCCGTGTAGTGGTTGTATTTGACGCCTTCCCCTGGACAGGATCCATCAGCGATAGAAACACAAGTCTTAGCGTTTTCCTGTTTCAGTGGAGTTGTCTGCTTGTCAGTTTGGCTGTGGTTCAGCTTTGGGGACTTGACTACAGACAGGTGAAAGAGGTGGACCGATGTGTCATCCTTTGTACTGAATGACATTTTGAACGAGTCCTCTTCCCTGACGTTCTTGTCAGAATTGTCGGACACAGCTGCCGAGGAAAACAGAAGTGACTTGCTGTTCTCTTTCCATTCTTCTCGGACCTCCTGGTTCTCCTTGTTTTTGCTTTGGCTCTTGTTCTTTTTCTTCTGTTTACCTTTTTCTTTCTGTTCTACTGGAGTCAGATTCAAGCCTTCTTTCTTCGATCTACCATCCGTTTTGTGACCATCCACACTGACCGACCTGGTGGGCGAAGTCCTTCTTTCTGTCGGCACCTCTGCTTCATCGCTCGAACTGTCTGAACTGCAGTAGACACGGGACGCCTTTGTTTTTTTCGACTTGCACGTCGGTGTCAACTGGTCGCTTTTGCTGCCTTGTTTGGAAGCATAGTGGTTCCTTTCCTTCTCCTCCTTCTCCTTTTGCCGAAGCTCTCGCCGTAGGATGTGTCGGTCGTTAAGTGCCTTACTGAGGTCCTCCTCCTCTTCCTCATCCTTAAACTCGTATTCGTCTAGCCCTGACATGGATGATGAGGCCTTCACTGTAGTCGATTTACTGTCAGAGTCTTTTTCAGCATCAGAGTACTCCATGTTCTCATCTACACTGGATGGATTTACTGAAGGTGGATCTTCTGATTCTGTGGCATTTAAAATAATGAAAACAAGGGAACACGCTATGACATCAAATGTAAAATAATTTAAAGATGGGGTTGAATAGAGATTGATGTATGTTGCACATAAGCAGAACTAGTACCTACTATTCCAAAGGCTCAACCAACAATTTTTTCATCAATTTAATTGCTTTATAAAGTGAAAGATATAGAATTATTGTGTGAGGTAATCAACAGCATGCAAAAGAAAGTTACTTGAGATTTGACTTGGACTCAGTTCTTTCAGATCTACAAAGAGCAAAATTCTCTAAATATTGTAACAGCACTGGCAAATCTCCTGCCAACACTCTCTGTACCTGAAAAGCTCTCGTCTGTTTCAGACAGTGGGATCTCTCCCTTGAGTAACTGCTCAAGCTCCTGAGAGTCAGCAACATCAACCGGTCTCTCTCCTCTCTTGTTGGCCTGGAAGGCATTGCCTCCATTACGCAAGAGCAGCTTTACAATCTATGAAGGTTTGGCAAAACATGACAGAAATAATGTACACAGGCGAATCAGATTATCAGAAAGAGTCACAATTACCACAGGTTCTTGCAACAGGTATTTGGCTACTTTGATAGTATCGTCATCAGTCAATAAATGTGTTCACTCTGCTGTTTAAAAAAAAAAAAAAAAAAGTACTCTAAAATCTACCCACAGCCCCATTAATGCCTAATGAAAATTATTAGTATTTTTTTTTATTATTATTGTTTATTATGTAAATTAAGTGTGCATTTCATTTGTCATTAAATTAGTTTGGACACTCTAATAACTTGGACACACTTGGTCTACATTCATGCATGCTCAACCAACTTAAGTTGCATTCTGGGATGCTTTTTAAACAGTATCAAAGGCGCTGACATCTATGTTAGACACTTGTTTTAAAAAAAAAAAAAAAAAAAAAATACAAAATGAATGTTAAAGCACTATGAAGATTAAAATGTTTTCAGATCATTAAAAACAAATTCACTCAAACTTTTTACTTTAACCGATATATCAGTATCAGCTTTTAAAATCCATGTAGGTCAAACACTAGCTATAAATGTCATCATTTAAAGTAAAAACTCACATCTTTGTGTCCGCTGCTGGAGGCGTCATGAAGCGGAGTGTCATCGTCCAATCCCTGTGTGTTCACTTCCGCTCCTGCACCAATCAGAACCTTCGCCACATCATAGTATCCAAGGTTACAAGCTTCATGGAGAGGCGTCCAACCTGAAGAAAAAGATAAACCAACAATGGCTCGTGAGTTCCTACATCTGGAAGGAAAATTGTAAACTGTTTAACCCTAAAAAGACTATCATATATGATAAGCAAATTTCTAAGGTCTCTAAATCATCAACATGATCTTTGTTGTTGCACACAATCTCCTCCAGGCCTTCTGTCGCCTGATTGACAGTTTATACTTTTTTTAGCAAGTAATAGGCCTTTTAGTATAATTGTACAAAACCTTCAGCTTGTGGTTCACGGGTCTTTTTGCTTTTTGACAACTGATATTTATATGCATTTTATGAAATTGGTATGCTATACTGTTATAAAGAGCTCATTGATTTACATTACAATCTATCAGAAGTTCATCTTAGCTCTGTATTGTCACTATATCATACTATATGAGCCATAAAAGACTGATGTACCAAATATGATACTCAAAAAAACGCATATGCAAACTTTTTTTTAGATTTCATTCTATGTTTTTTCTAAATGTTCAATGAACTGCTTTCTGACTATTCATATTATCAGTTTTCTGACTATAACTTCACATTTCAGGCTTTACAGGGTTAAAACTTTCTTTTAATAAACATGTAGGTTAATAATGGTGACCATCATTTACACTCAAAATTGACCATGTTAATTGTATCTGGGGCAAAACACCTTAGTAACTACAGTTACTCTTATTAGAAATCAAGTGTGGTAACTTATTAGCCACCATCATATTTAAATAGTTCCCGTGGCTCAGTGGTAGAGCACTGCATTGGCAGCGCAAAAGGTTGTGGGTTCCATTCCCAGGGAACACACAAACTGTTAAAAAAAAATGTATAGCCTGAATGCACTGTAAGTCACTTTGGATAAATGCATACATTTATAAATGCAAATGTAATGTATATAAGATGATTATTTAATTGCATAAAACATGAAAGTAAACTACAGACAGCTTGTTGACGGGTGATGTGATCCTGTAAATGTGCATAAAACACACAGTCTCACCTGCAAAATCTTTGACGTTAACATCTGCTCCGAGCCCAATGAGTTCCTTCACCTGCTTGACGTCTCCTCTGATGGCGGCCATATGCAGGGGCGTCTCTCCTCTCTCATTTCGTTTGTTCACTTTGTCCTTCTGTCGTGAGGACGAGCTGCTAGCGATCTTCTTCTGCACTGCCGGAGATTGAGACGGGTGGCTCGGTGTGGTATCTGAGATTACAAACCGATTAACCAGAATGTCAAGGTCACACGGTTTATCTCAACTGTCGATCTGACCTGAATATACTACAAAAGGAAGTGAACGCTCTGATAACAGACAGATCACATCATAGCTGATCATAAATAAACTGGTGAATACTGGCTTGAGAGAGTGCTATTATAGTTAACCAAGACTATTAATTAAAACTAACTGAAATATTGCTGAAATTAAATAAAACACAAATATTAGATTAAAAATGCTTAAACGTAAAAACTTAAACGAAAATGAGAAATGCTGCCTTGGCAACTAACGTGCATAAAAGTACTAAAATTAACTTAAATTTTATTTAAAATTAATTAAAAAACAAAGCTAAATAGAAATATAAAAAAAAGATTAAAAATGACAAAAAAGTACAAAAAATTTAGAAAAAGCCGGAATGAAAAAAACTATAAATATCAGTTGAAAACGTTAAACAAAAATGTATCTTACAAAATTAAAATCAAATTAAAGATAAATAAAAATACAGAAAAACAGAAATGGATAAAAATGAAAAAAGCATTAAAACTTAGAGTTATTAAAAATAATTTTCATTAATTGAAATAAAGCTGAAATAAAATAAAATAAAATAAAAATATTATATGAAAACTTAAAAATAAATGTAAAAAAATTAAATAAATTATAAATGCCACCTTGGCAGCTAACTGAAATAAAATAAGTTGAAGTACTAAAATTACTAAAACAAACTGACACACAAACAAACAAAACTAACCAACTAAACACAAAATTATTAAAACAAACTAAAAAAAAAAAAAAAAAAAAAAAAAAAATAGAAATTTTATAGAAATAAAGGCTAAATTAAAATAATAATGCATAATATAACAGTATATAAATAATACTGAATTAACATTGTTGAAAGAATGACCCAATATCATAATAAATACTGAAAACATGTATACACTTAATATATTTGAGCAAATATTGGCTTTTGAACATGAAGAAGAACATGAGAAACAGATGATCTACTAAAGAAAATCAGTGACAACTTTTACTTCAGTGTAAAACCACCTGATTTTTTTTTTTTTTAGAAAAACAGAACAACAGGTGAAAAAAATAAAAAAAGCATTCTGTGTTCATCGTTCTTACCTGGACTGTTGTCTCTCGCCGTCATCTGCATGACAAGTGCCATCTGCTTTCGTTCTGATAAAGGGTAGCCGAATAAAATGTTCACAGGGGTCGACTTCTTAGCCCCCGACTCCTTCTTAACTTTCTTCTTCTCCGGACCATCTTTGTCTGCAGCGAAAAAGCAAAATGATGAACAGCGCATGAGCACAGCTCTCCTCTTGCATTCATGCATCTCAGTTCCCGAAAATGTAGGAAAAAACAGAGTAGGAAACTTCTCCAGCCTGACAGACACATGCATTACCCATCAAACGCGGTTTCCCAGGAGTCTTTGCGCGCTACTGAAATGCATGCGATTAAAACAGATGCAGCGGAGAAACCAAGAAAGTGTCAGAGTGTGTGCTTCCTTGAAACGAATCGACGAGAAGCGAGATGTGCGAGACATCAAATCCCTGCAAAATGATGTAACCAAAAGTCTACGGTCTCTCTGAGAGTGATGCAAAAAGGCTAGGAGACAGACAAAGTCATGCGGTAGAAGTTAGTGTATCCTAACGGAAATGATATTCGTTTCAGCCAGTGCTCTAATACAGACGGAGGCTCAGGCGGAGACAGATAAACAAATGAACCCGTGATGCGTCTCAGACTGCTTGCGGCCGTTGGTGACTTTAGCAGTGGCAGTTACCTGCGTATATCCTGCAGGGAGGAAGTAATCTCTCTCCCCACACATCGCTTGACTGTCCGTGGTCAGAGTCATCTATAGTCCAAAAGCAGAGAGGCGGGAGGAGGAGGAGGGAAGGAGGGGAGGAATGGGGTTCAGGGTTCAAGAGGTGGATGGGGAAAAGGGGTGGACGGGAGAGCAGAGCACTGATTACACCCACAGGCTCCGCCCCTTATTCAAATGACAAATCACAGCACAGGACTCAGACTCCGGGATGAATATTAAATCCCATCCAAACAGTGGGACATAAAAGTCCAACTAATTATATCTTCACAACAAACTTCTGAGGAGCTACAATATTTGTTTGGTTTAATGTTATGTTAACTAAAACTATTACTGTTACTGAAATTAATAAATAATAGATATTATTAGAAAAAAATATTATATAATAATAGGGGGAAAAAAAAACTTAGAAACTTATTTCCTTGCCAGATAACTGAATAAATAAATTTAAGTTGCAGGATTACACTAAAACTGAAATTAAAATAATTAAAGCTATATAGAAATATTCATAAAAATACTAATACTAATAACTAATAAATAGCAAAACTGCACAAAATTACTAAAACTAAAATGAAACGAAAACTGAAAATATATAGAATAAAAGTTCATTTAAAATATAAATAAATAGTATATGATAGTAAATAATTAATATAAAATAGTATATAATTATTAGATTTAAATTGTGACTTTTTCATATAAATCACAATTATAATTATTTTAAACAATTCAACAATTTTTTTTTTAAATATTTATGTTGCAATGCCTATTTTTGTGTAATCCAGTCAATTAAATATTTTACAAATTAAAAGTATTTCATCTAAT
>NC_056573.1:26187808-26245308 GCF_018340385.1 Cyprinus carpio | reverse complement strand
GGAAGAGTTTGGCACTTCTCAACCCTGTTTGCAAAAAAGTGCACTGGACGCACAGAAGAATGCTTCCAGAAACATTGTTTTTCAGTTTCAGTGGGAACAGGATTGATGTTCGTGTCGACTGATTAGACCTCCATGTGTTTCAAACCAGTGTAACAAAATAACTGCAGCTGCTTCATACAAAACACCACAAACATGCTGCACAATGACGTCTGACAACTTACAACCAGTACTGATGGTGATACCACAGCACTCTGAAATATATCATGGTACTGTAACTGTATAATTAACATTTTCATTTACCATGGCATTAGAGAAGTTCAATAAAGCTTAAAATATTGACTTTTTTATATATAATCTAGAAGTTATCCATAGATTCCTTTTCACTAAATGAAGAAAATAAATAATGCTATTTAATAATTTATTGATATGCACTAATTGACCAATACATAGAAATGAACAGCAATATTTTCCTAGACATATTTTTACAAAAATGTTTCAAATAATAAATGATTTATAACATTACTTGACTTAATATAACAGATAATTGAATCAGGGTTTTAATTTGATTCATCATTATTATTGAAATTATAAATTAGAAATCACCAGCAACATATCATGAATATTTATTGTATTACCCAGCACTACATGATATTTCAGAGTACATGGTATTACCAAAGCATCTTGTTCAAATGAATTAAAATGTTATAAAAGTGTTGCTCAAAAAAGTTACTGTAGAAGAATTTGATTGATTATTAAGAATAAATATTTATAACAATAATAATATTTTTAATAAAAATAATAATAATAGTGATATGTACTGTAGATAGTATTGCAAATATTTCTTAGAAATATTTTAAATGTAAAATATCTGTTTTGCATGTCATAAGTGTGTTGAAGTCATATTTGATTGATCAAATGCTTTCGTGCTTTAAGGCTACAGTAAAGCATGTATCTGCATACGTTTTGCATCAACACAATAAAGAGCCTTAACAATAAAGAGTTGTTTACACATCAAATCAAGCTTCACACAAACCAGCAGCCGAACACAAGGCCTTGAGTTTCATCTTTCTTTGAGTTTCTCAAAGCAACAAACAAGAAAGTCAGCCATTAGAGAGCGTCTGACGCTGGCGGCCGGGTCTCTTCTGGATGAAAAGCAAATCAGCAGAGACCCACAGAGCTCAACAATACCTTCCCCGACAGACTCGAGCAGATGACACGGAGCAGAGGCTCATGGGAAAGAACATTTCCACGACACCTGACACCCAGCGGAACGGAGTAAAAACCAGCTGAGTCACTCCCTCTGAGAAACAGGAGGCGGTGAGGAGAAAAGAGCTGCTGCGCTGCCCGTGTGCATCATCAGTGTGGGACAAAAATGTGTTACAAGTTACAACTACACCACAAGATTTCCTGTGCTCGCTGTGCCAGCGTACTATGCCACACAGCCTCTTAAACCCAATAATCCATCCTCTCTCAAGTCTCTGAAGTTTCACTCTCGTGAACAAGTTACAACAGGACTAGAAAGCTTTAAAAAAAAAAAAATTAAATCACGCTTAAACCAACCCATTCAAACCTGGACTGACACATTTTCTCAGAAGTTCATGCATTTTTGATTTAGCCAATATTAACATATTAATAATTAAAAATGGTGTTTCATACCCTACATGCACACATCACAAATGGCATGTTATTGATGCATTAGTGCTGATATTAAGACCTTTTTAGACCATTTTATCATTTGAGTTGCATTCTATAGCAACTTTTATAGTATCATTTTTCACATTATATTATAAATATAAAGGTCTAACAGTGCACCCTCAATGACCAAATGATGACCACTTACTTAAAATATATTACTATTTAGCAGTCTTAAGACTCAATGTAACAACAATGCTACTACTTCTACTAATAAATATTAATAAATCTTTATTTTTAAAGGAATAATCATTTGTTTTCTTTTTAATTTTAACAGTAAACCGCTGTTGTGCAGCACTTTGTTTACCAAAAATAAAAGGGTTTTTCATTCGATTAGGATAAAATAAATTGTTTTATGCCTTTATCTGATTACCAGAAAAATTAAGAAGAACATTTTATATGGCCCTATTATTGTTTTAAAAAGGACCCTATACAAAAAAATAAATATAAATAAAATGAAAAAAGGCCTGTGGCTCTTAATTTCTTTTTATAAATTCACCATTTGTAAACTGATGTTTACGGTTAATTTTTTAGAAATATCAATAGCATTTATATTAAAACTAGATTCACTGAACGTAATAAAAATACACACATTATATATATCGAAAATCGATCCAATAATCGAATCGAAAGCTTGTGAATCGAAATCTAATGGAATCAGGACATCTGAATTGAGACCCAGCCCTGCTAAAATGATGAGGAAAAACCTCCCCTCTTATAATGTGCATTTGAAAAAAACAACTCACGTCAGACATCACACGTAAACCAACAAATCAATGTTTTTACTTCACAACTTCAGTCAAGTGTTTGAAATATCTAACTTTTGTGATCTGATTTTTTTCACAGAATCGGGCAGAAAATATATTCTACACTGTAATAAATGTCGATTAGCAATGGATCATAAATATACTTTATTATGAAAATAGATGGCTTGAACAACACCCATAAACTATATATTGTCTTCACGTTTCATCATTCAAAATGTTTCTTCTTATTATCGATTACTTTGTTGATAAATGGCATAAAATTGGTGTCATGCTTTCAAGATGAACACGACACTTTTTCCAATTTTTAAAACAAATAGATATTAAACAATAAACATAATATACCATATTAATGGCTGGTGATATCAGCATGTTTGAAAAGCAAAGCAAGTTATTAACCTGTACCGAAAAAGACTAGTTGTATTATAATTATAATAATTACAAAGAAATTTCAAGTAACACTGAATTTAAGTAGAAAAACTGAAACTGTATTTTCTTTGTTTTAATGCGTCGAAATTTTTTTTTTATAGTTAGCATTTGAAATAATGTGCACTTAACAGATTGCTTTAGTCAGTTTATTTTACTTCTTGTAAGCTATATTTTCCCAAAGCAAAACTAACTAAAGTATGGTCTCGTCTGCCCCTTTCATGTCTAACATCATCTGTTTGGGATTTCACCCAACTCTTCACCGGAACCCAAAAATGAAAAATTCAACACCAGGAAACAGCGTTCATTGTTTAGTGTGTACTCTAGGTAGTCGTCAACATAAATATTTTACGGGTTTATTCCCTCTGAACTTCTTTGTTATCCTGAAAACCCTCACATCCACAGGCCTGGCATCACAGAAAGACGTCAAACACTCTGATGAGGCAAAGACGGCTTTCTGCCCCAGAAACAAACCCCGCAGTCATGATTACAATACGCTGTTTACATCACAAAATAACATTCAAGGTTATTCTGGAAGCACACGAATGGAGGACTTTACCAGTGCATGCAAACTGCCAACGAAATTTAAGTGAACTTTTGGGAAGCAAATTCCTGCCTCCGAGATGTGAGACGAAGGCAAAAGCTGGCACACAGTGAAAGACAGGGGCCAGAGCCAGGGAATGGAAACACAAACAGAGTGCTCCAAACCCTCCAGCACGTGACCTCGGACTGCCGGCTCTACTGGGACAGCGGCAGTGGAACGACTGACGGGCCTGTTTTATTCTCAGCAGCCCGACCAACAAACCACCCTGTGTGGCATCACCATGTTTACAACCGCACAGGGCAGCATTATGGCTCTGTGTGTCCTCTTGACCCGGACAAATAAACTACAGGAATAGCTTTGGAAAAGGGGAAAAAGGAAGTAGAAAAGAACAGATTGGACATCTGTTTGATTCTGTTTTCATGTGGTAAGTTGTACTTCGTCTGGTTTTTGACACGTCCTGCTCGGTATTTTTGCATCACTTCACATTTACGTGTAAATACTGTAGCAGGATTGGAAATATCAAATTCTCAAATTTGAATCGATTCTCATTTTGAAGAACCGTAACCAATTTTTAGATTCCAAGAATTGATGTTTTAGTCTGTTTTCAGCTGATGCTTGAACAGAACTTCACTAACCATCATTTGTAGCGTGTCTACCCTTCAATAATCACAATAGGCTTTGAGCGTTGTTACTTTCAATAAGAAACAAAGTTTCAGATTTCAAATAATATAATTTTCTAACAAATTTTAAACAATGAATCTGGTTTTGGCACGATTTAATGTGGCGTGACCGTTAGCTATAGCCACTTCAGTTCAAGCGGCACATGAACCAATCATCCCGTCCTCTTTACTACTAGTTATAGCATGAAATAAACATGAATGAACATCAGAAGGTATGCTGAAACTACAGTACAACTTAATGAAATGTATTACGTCTCATGTAATGGCTTAATCAGTGTTTCAACCATGAAAGACGCCAATAAGACAGCGTGCAAACAATGTGATTTATCATCACATTTACCACAGAAAAGCCATTCAGTGTACATAGCTTGAAAGTTAGCTAGAAAAATTTACTAAAAAATATAATTAATAAATATATGCACTATATTGAATATGTATTATCTAACTTAGCTTGTTCTTTAATATTTAATGCATGTTTGAATAAATCCATCATGAAAACTAGTTTTTATTACAGCAACTGTTTAAATATTAATACTTAAAACTAGGGATCATGATTTTTCTTGGCCGATTCCGATACCGATTTTTTTAAATGCAAACTGGCCGATTCCGATACCGATTTCCGTTTTTTTTTTTTTTTTATCTTTAAGCAACAAACAAGAAAGAAGGAAAGTGTGCATAAACAAGATGTTTATTTGGTATTTAATAGGCCAAACTGGCTACTGAAAACGATAACCGTAACCATCTGAAATTAACGGCAGTAACTGCACAGTAAGTAGCCTACATTCAATACAAACATAGATGGTACAGACATCAGCATTCAGCCTTTATTTTTGAATTGTGTTGAAACTACATAGAACAGGCCTTAAATTAAAAAGATTAACTGTAACCCATGTGAAATTAAAGGCATAAAACTGTTCTACAGTCCAAACAACACAATCAACACATATTCAATAAGATGTATCTTAATCAGCATTCAGTATTTTAGTTTTTAAATTTGGTTTTAAATTTAAAAAAAAGATCTTTACCAGTGAGACTAAATAAAAGTATGCTATATAAATACATTATTCCAAAATGTTAAAATCAAATAATGTTGGTGCGAAGTGTTTCATTTATCCAATTAAAAAAAAAAATAGGGTAATGATTCACATCTTTATTTTTTTACTTGAGCCAATGAAAAATAAATAACTATTGGCTCAAGTTAAAATAATATAGATGTGAACCATTACCCTAAAATTTTTTTAATTGGATGAATGAAAAACACTTTTTTTTCAGTGTGCCACAGCAGGTGATTTTTAAATCAAATTAAGTCTGTAATTTTAAGGTAAAATAAAAATAATCATCCTATACAGAACTGACGTTTACTTCTGGCTTTTCAAACATGTATGCAAGTTCTACTTTACAAAAAAAAAGAAAGAAAAAAAATTCCATCTAGACAGTTTCGTTTCTCATCCAACACGCGAGAAGTTGAGCTGAACGTCCCTTCACTATCTCCACTTGTGCAGGGCGCGGACAGGTACAGTACGCTCGCGCAGCTTTATTTCGTGCAGGAAAGGGGCTCTTATTTGTGCGCCAGTACACCAACAGCTGTTAGCTTCCTGCTGTCTGTGCCTCAGACATGTAACTCTGCACTTCCAGTGCTGAACGGCTGCCCGTGTCCTGCGCACAGATTTCAAAATACTGCCACACAAATGACATGATAGCGAATGATTACAATATAGTCTGTGCACGCGGGCGCGCTTCCGGAAAAAACGGCTGGAAAAAGACCAAAAACCGGCCGATTGCCGATCGCGTATTTTAAACAAAAAACGTCCGGTTCCGATTTATGGCCGGTCAACCGGTGCATCCCTACTTAAAACATGAAATGCTGTAGAAACATAACTATATTATTAAAAAGTTATGTTTTTATAAAAACAGCCTTATGTGCAATTTGAATGTTTGCATACAAATCAGTTGTTGAATTTTAAGCTTGTATATTATAGTAATATACCAACAGTATTCAGTATTCTCTGTATATTTTACAGCATTAGTTGAGAGAATTTTATTTTTCTTGAGAAGAGCGGACATACTGTTCCTGATATATCCAAATAATATTAAATCAAAAGGAAACAAGATTGGAATTGAATCAAACAGCAAGCTCAAAATGAAATCATATCGTGTAATTTGTAATAAGTAGTGTAATTCAGTTTGTATAAATACATCTACAGTATAGCAACAGGACAAGCAGAAAATGCTGCAGTTGAACACACAAGCGTAATCCAGCAGCACAGCGCTAAACAAACAACAGGAAACTGCAATCAAGTCTTCAGACGGCCAAATATTCTCTGAACGGAGAAACACTGAGTCACAAAACCTGGCACGAATCAAGACACAAAGACAACTCAGAGCAGAGGGAATCATGCTACTTTCTTGGTGGCCTGGGAACATTAAGGCCAGAAACCAATATGCACATGCAAACCTGACTAACTATCTCAGCAAGAGCCTCTTCAAGCTCTTGCTCCACCAGAAGAGTAACTGACTTGAAAGTAAGAACTGATCGTAGCAGATCAGAGTTTATGCTAATGTCTGCTACAGCTGTTGCAACCACATGTTCTTGCATCGCATTAGAAGTTGCTGTCTGACACATTTCACGTACAAAAATAAACATGCGTGGCTTGAAGCTTTTGCGTTCATAATTAACATTCTAAGTCAATGTTATAATTAGGACTTTGAAAGTGTTAAAAATACAAGTACATACAAATCATAAAATCTTAAGTCATAAAAAGTCTTAATTATGAGTGAAAATTATAACAAAAATAACTATGCAATAATTTTGACTGTCATAATTACAACTTTATTTGTATATTATCTTTATGCATTCAAAGTCATAATTATGGCAGTCAAAATTATGTCCAAACTTTTTATGCCAGAATTATGACTTGGAATGTATTAAAAATACAAGTACATACAAATCATAAAATTATACATCATAAAAAGTCACAGGTATGGCATATTAAGTCTTAATTATAATTGGAAATTTACAAAAAAAAAAAAAAAAAAGACAATACAATTATAGTTATGAATTTTATATATATATATATATATATATATATTATATATATATATATATATATATATATATATATATATATATATATATATATATATATATATGTGTGTGTGGTGTGTGTGTGTGTGTGTGTGTGTGTGTGTATGTATATATATATATATATATATATATATTTAATACTTTAAGTCAATGATGACTTGTGTCATAATGACTTAATGTTTTAAATGCATACAAAGATCAAAACTAGTCATTTGTATCTGTATTTATTTGTAGCCTATGTATTTTTAATACATTCTAAGTCTGAAAACTATGGCCAAACAAATCTGCTTTTAATGTCATAATTTTAACACATGTCGCCTATTTGTATATATATGTATTTATTTAGTGTATTAAAAATAAATAAATAAAGAGCATTTAAAAATAAAGAGCATATTAATTGTATTAAAAAAAAAAAAAAAAACGTAATTTCACCCCTTTTTTGCATTAGGAATTGTGTTCTAACACGTTTTGCAATGCAACAACGTACAAAAATAAGCTTGCATAGCTTGAAGCTTCTGTGTTCAAATACTTCCATAACGCTATATGTTTCGAGATTAAAAGGGATAAAACCCTTCCAAACCTGTATGAATGTTTCTTCTATGGAACACAAAAGAAAACATTTAGAAAAACATCCCTTTTGTCTATACAATGAAAGTTCAATGGGGACCAATCAGTAACTACATTAACATGCAACCAAACAATCCATTAACAATTGGATTGATGGCTAAATCAGACTGAAAAGCCTTTAAGTAAATGTTTACATTCATCTGATTCATCTTGATCCCACTGAAACTTCGGTCCGACTGAAAGTAGTGGTATAGACCTGAAACAATCCGATCAATAGGAAAAAATTAAGACTGGAAATGCTGGAATCCTGCAACTTTCTCATCAGATTCAAAGATACCTTAAGATTGCAATGTTTCGGGTTCATATAAACAGAACCTTTCAGATGAAAATTAGTGCACGTAAACATACCTAGTGTTGTTTTAGACCCCGCAGACTTTCATCGTACACATAAAAACAATATAATCAAGATTAAAATAATTCATATATTATAACATCATATAGTATAATATCATATCATCTCATAAAAAGGCAAAACATACAGTTTTGGAATGACATAAAAGCTGAGCAAATGATAACAGAATTGTCATTTTTGATAGAACTTTCTCTTTAAATCTGTCTGACAGACAAAAAGAACATGATGGGCTTGAAGAAACCAGTCCCATTTGTAGTTGACATTTGAGGCTTAATACTATAGAAAAGCACTAAAAGTTTTTCAGTTAAGAGTGTTTTCAGCTTATTTTCATATAAAAATACAGCATGCAGTTGCATTAAACAATGGTTTAAACATCATTCAATGTAAACTGTGATAATCGTAATTAATAAATCGCAATTACAATTTTAAGGGAATAATCGACAATTATGATTGTCATAATCGTGCAGCCAAAAAGTGCAAATGCATACAAAAAGAAACAAAGAAAATAGTTCTAAGCAAAGCCACGGCAGAACAGTCACGCATCTCCAAGCAACACACAACAGTGTTCTGTTACTGAATGATTCAGTACTTTTGAACAAATCAGGTCAATGATTCAGTGAGCCATTCATTGCATTTTCCAAACATTTAATATTTGTGACACTGGACCACAAAGCCAGTCTTAAGTCACATGGGTATATTTCTAGCAATTGCCAAACATGCACTGTATTGGTCAAAATTATTGATTTTTCTTTTATGCAAAAAATAATTACGATATTAAGTAAAGATCATGTTCCATGAAGATATTTTGTAAATTTCCTACAGTAAATATATTAAAACTGAATTTTTGATTAGTAATATGCATTGCTAAGAACTTCATTTGGACAACTTTAGAGGTGATTTTCTCTATATTTACATTTTTTTGCACCCTCAGATTCCAGATTTTCAAATAGCTGTATTTCGGCCAAATATTGTCAAAAAAATTACCCTTATGACTAGTTTTGTGGTCACATTTGTATGTAAAAAAAAAAACAAAAAAAAAAAAAAAAAAACAACTATTGGCATTAATCTTACAACATTTATGCATTTGCAATTTTATTGTGTAAATGCATTCATGGAACCTCTTATCTTCATTAAACAGTCTAAGTAAATACATCTAAATGGCACTTTCGATGCAGCTTCTGTGTTTCCTCTGCAGTGCAAAGATGGAGTTTGTTGATACTGATTTCATTGAATGGTAACAACCATACAGTGTCCTATTATTCTTACTGAATGTATTAATAAAATTTAAGAATTTGACATAAATGACGACAAGTATATTTAATAAAGTTAGGAAAATATTGCCCTTCATAAAGTTTAAAAGTGTCCTAGAAATCAATTTAAGGTAAATACACATATATGCTGATTAAAGTAAGACCTGATAGAGCACTGATTGCTTCAGAATAAATTACATTTACGCCAAAAAAAAAAAAAAAAAAAAAAAAAAAAAAAGAAAGAATAAAAGTGAATGACTGATTTACTAGCCCGAAGGACAAACACATGTCAAGGCTTAATGTCGACCCCTGTGGTGCGACAAATTACTAAAGAATCTTTGAAATCTCTGCCAGTTCCTGTATGATGCTGCACACACACGTATATGCTTCATATTATCTGTAAGTGTTCAAAATCCCAAAACCATTTATGCTCACATCTGCTATCTCAACAAAAAAAACGTAATTCATACCCCTGGACCAATTTTTATTTATTTATTTTTAAATAAAAAAAGGTGCAGCTATCCTCAGCATGCACTGCAGTCTGCTGTTCAACCTCTGCAATGCATCACAAGACAATATCGAAAGCCCTAAAAAACACAGTGCATTTTTAATATAACCATGGCGTGTTATAAACGGCTTCATTTTAACGTGATCCCACAGGTACAATATAACAGCACCATACCTGCTTAATTGCTTTATAAAACACATAATAAATATATTAACGATGCAAAAATTCATTAACAAGTTATTTTATTAAGCAAATTCATTAACAGGACTCAGTACTCCAGAGAGCAATACTGTATCCTTCAGATGTCTGTGTGGCATTAAACTGGATGTGTTATTATTCAAGTATCTAGGCATAAACACACGGTTTAAGTAACGATAACTAACTTGATCAGCAAGATTCCCTTTAAATTGTTGCTCTAAAAAATAAGTGCCTACAGAAGCAATGCTGAAAATGGAACATGTATTCAGAACTAGAAATATCTCTTTAAAATGGTTCATTTGTTTACATTGAGGATTCATGAAAATCGAAGCTCATACCCTTTGAAGCTTATACCCGAAGCAATACCCTTCAGATTGAAAAGTGAGTGAGAAAATACAAAATTATGAGATTGACAGTACTAAGTCATAATTCGGACAAAAAAAAACAAAAAACAACGTAATTATGACTTTATTTGTATGTATTTTAAATCACTCCAACAGGAGTGACAGAAAAACAAAAAATTATAACATTAAATCAGAATTATGAATCGAAACTATGAGAAACAATTAAAAAAATAAAATGTCATGCATTTTTGTCATATTTCTGATTTTATATGCATTTATTTTAATACATTTTAAATCATAATTATGACAGTAAAATTAGGACCAATAAAATCAACTTTTGTCATAATTATGTCTTAGAATGTTTTAAATTATAATATTTTTATATATATATATATATATATATATATATATATATATATATATATATATATATTTATATATATATTTATATATATATATATATATATATATATATATATATATATATATATATATATATATATATATATTTATATATATATATATATATATATATATATATATATATATATATATATATATATATATAGATATATATATTATATATATATATATTTATATATATATATATATATATATATATATACACATATACATATACATATACATACATACATACACACACACCACATGCCAAGCCATAATTATGACAAAAAAAAATGTAATTGTTATAATTTTTGACTTTCCCCATTTATTTTATTAGTTTGTGAATACATTCTAAGATATAATTATGACAGTCAAAATTATGTCTATATTAAAATGTATTAAATATATACAAATACAGACCAAAAACTAGCCATTTAATTTTCATTTAGAATAAAAAATACCATTAATTAATTCTCCCATGTACTGCAAGCTCAATATACATTGATTAGTCACTGAAAATCTTATAAATATTAACAATCCCACATAATACAGATATTCCACAAAAATCTGAGCAGACAAAAGTCTACAGATTCTGCATAGGTCTATATGTACCTTTCAGTAGTACTTTTTTAGGCAGTTCTATCATATTCTCCCATATTCAACGTGTAAATATCAAGGTATATAAATACAGCAAACATTCAGTGTCATGGTTTATCTGAAAGTAGCATGGTATACAATCCCTGTACCGCAATACTACCACTGCAGTATGTTTGTATGTGTAAAGCCACAGTTTGCACAATTACTCAACAAATGAAATGCTGGTGTTACACACAGAATTTTCCATTTACTGTGACAGGACATAATAGATTTTTAAGCTACTGTCTGATACAGTAAGCACAAGGTTTAGACATAATACAGAACACAGGACCACAGTGAAAGCAATCATAGCGCACGCAAATCTCCATAATGCGGCCTCTGTTTACTTAAGTAGGGCTTGCTTTTGTCCGTCTTTAAATACTGTAATATACAGCATTATTATTGCTGTTAGCACTAACATATTCACTTCTGGAAAGGCAGTGCTAGAAATGAGCTTGCTAGAATGCTTTGGATTTATTCAGGCGTTACTGAAAGAAAACAAATGGACACCACATTGGTCTGAACTGTACAACAGACAGCATTATAGCTCGATATGCTCTGTATTTCACAGAGGAAGTGTCATGACAGAGTTCAGATGGCACATTTGTGTGCTAAACATCTGCTTGGTGATGCATTCGGAGTGATGGTGTTGTGCTAAAGCTTTCGAATAACACCATTCGAATAAACACACACTGCATTCTCGGCATAACCATACAGAGGAAGAGAAAGCGGCAGGCCTTTCCTGGAGCCCTCTGAAACGGCACAGATCTGATGTGTTTGAGACGACACACTTTTAGAAGTCCCGTGCCTGAGTCATGGACAGCTGCTACCAATAAAAATCAGGAGTAAAGAATCCAGCAGACACACTAAAGCTTTATGTTATAAAAAGACGAAAGCATTCTACTTCAAGTGCTTTGAATATCTGCAGCGCAAAAGTGTGCAAAACTTATCAGGTCTCGACAATAACGACTGCCTGATGGCCCGGAGCCAGTGTGAAAGATGCTCGGGACAGTTGACGGATTTGTCACAAAAGGTTTATCATTTGCATCTGTTTTTTAAGCCTTGCTTATTAAAAAAAAATCTAGCAATTTAAAGGCATTCCAGCAAGGTGCTAAAGATCTCCATTCAGTACTCGTAAATGACTCACTCATTAAAACTAGAGCCCAAACAATATGCGTTTGTTGGGGGCCGATGCCGATATTAGGAAGTAAAAAAAAAAAAATAGATACCGATATATCGGCCGATATTCTTTATATGTAGGCAATATTATAGTACAGTATAGTCAAAAGTTTGGACACACTTCCCATTCTTGTGTCCAAACTTTTGACTGGTACTGTATATAGAATAGAGTATATAGCCTACATAAACAGAATATATATATATGTGTGTGTGTTTATTTACTTAGCATTGAGTCTCTTCAACTAGGTGACAACGTGTTAAATCACCAGTCAACAGACTCAAGCCACCTTAAGCCTCTGCTGGACAATCTAAGTAATTACACCTTTGAGAAGCATTTAATCTGCGTTATATGTTCTGTTAAAAAAAAAAAATAATAATTCATATCGGCGTCATATTCGCTGATACAGATATATCGGCGACAGGCTCATATAGGCCGATAATACTGGCTAAACGATATATATGTTCAAAAAAATATTTAAAACTTATAAAATTATTTATGCATTTGCAATTTTGTGATGTAAATGCACTTCAGCTTCTTCAAACTAGTCCAAAAGTAGAGAGATTTTTGTTGTATATGCGGTCAATTATAGTTCTTAGAAAGAAAATGGAAATCAACAACTTTTCAACCAAAATCTGTAATCAGAATCAGCCAAGAAAATTGCAAAAGTCATCATGACAGTCAAACATATGATAAAAGCTACTTTTTGTCAAAGACAACTTGGAATGCATAAAAAAAAAACAAATCATAAAAATCACAATTAAAAAATTCTAAATTGACAAAAAAATGACCTGTCAAATTTGACTTTTTGTCATATTTATGACTTAATTTATATGCATTTGTAATATAGTCATAATTTTGACATTTTATGTCATAAATATGACCTAGGACGTATTAAAAATACATACAAATAAAGTCCAAAAACTACCTAATTATTTTAACTGAGAATAAGAAAAACACCATAAAGTAATTTTACCATGTTTACTTCTTGCATTGTCGTACTGCAATGCAGTAAATTAATTGTTTGGCAAACAACTAAATTCTTCATGTTGTACCAACTTAAGGTAACAATGCAACAAAGTCCTTTCGTCATCTCTCTCAAATAACAAAAAGCAGCATAGTATAGTACAGTAAAATGTCAAATGTATCTACAGTGGTATAAATAAAGCATGGTATACATGTATACATTTCTACTGTTGTGCAAAATACACAGTCATACCGTCAAAAAGTACTATTTTAAAACTGCATATCAGAACAGTAAAAATACACAGACATTTCTTTGCCATTTAAATAGGATATACAATAATTTATTATTCAAGCCTAATAACGATTACTATAAACTAACCCAATCCCACACTACACCCCAAAAGGAAATTTTAAAATAAACATTGTTTACTTTTTTTATTATAGCTAATTGGTTCATCGCAAAATATGCCCAAAAGGGAGGTTTGTTAGATTTAGCTCACTTCTGAAGACATATTTGTCCCCAAAGTGTATCTAAGTGAACCCACACACACACACACACGTTGGATGGCATGTGAAAGAGCTGCATGGAACACGGTAACCTGATCTAGTGACTGCAGAGGAGGACAGACACGCTAAGAATAGTTTCTACACACAGCAAGTGTTCGCCGCGCACATGTGGACGCTAGAAAAACCTGTATTTTGATGTGTATTGAGAGCATGTGGTCGAAATGAGATGTAGACCTAGTCACACTTTCATATCGTAACGAGCCGTTTGTCATCTTGCAATGGGAATTTTTAGAACTTGACATTTTTTGAACGTTTTCAGTTTCAATTTCAAACTTACAAATACACACATATATATATGAAAATCTAATATAACTGTATAATAGCTGATACATATTCACACACTCAGGGTTAGTGTTAACATTTTACTTGACAAAAAATGGATAATCTTTTTATATACACCGAAACAAATCATTTGTAATCTTAAATCAAAATGAAATGGGTTTACCTCTTAAATAACTTAAATTTTCCACTGTTATCACTAACTGAGCGTTATATTTAATAATACCCAATAGACAATTCGACTTATTTAACTTGCATTCAGTTCACAACCAATCAATTCCCAATAGGGATCGACCGATATGCATTTTTCAGGGCCGATGCCGATACCGATTATTACAGATCAAGGAGACCGATAACCGATATTTTGAACCGATATGTGTCTAGTGTAAAAATGAAAATTAATGTCAAAATTAAGAATAAAAAGGCCTCTGACAAAGGCTCTCTTTAAATTATTTTAACACATCTTTAATTCTGAGAACTGTTCATAATAACAACATTAATATTAATAATAACAACAAACATAAAAAGTGCTGGGAGGATCCATTAGGAGCATTCTGTAAACTAAGTAAAACTTAAAGCAAATATAAACAGCAACAAATGAACAAATAATGGAAAATAAATGTAATCTATATATATATATATATAAAAATAAATATAATCATATATATATATATATATGTGTGTGTGTGTGTGTGTGTGTGTTATATTTAGCATTTTATTTGCAACCCAGAATTGCATTAAAATCACACACAACCCATATTGTAATAGTGTTTTTTAATTTTTTTAGACTGTTTATCACGGCGATACAAACTAGGAAGTATACAGGACAGCGTCATCCAGAAACGTGCAATGTGAGATTATTGACAATTTACGTTATTAGAAATAAACAGGGGGGGGGGGATGCTTTTGAAAAATTTTATGATATGTTTTTAATACGACGGAAATTGTATTTAGTGTGATCGCAGTTTAATAAAAACATTGTAAGCCTACGTTAGGCCTATTAATTGTAATGATTTAATGTCCACGGTTATTCAAACAACAAATTACATCGAGAAAGCGAGTAAAGAACACAACGGAGCTTTTTGAAACTCCGAATCAGTTAAACCATTGTGTCGCAAAATGATTCACTGTTTCGATGTGCTTCAATCGGATCGCGTATCGCGAATCATTTGATTCAGATCTGGACGTCAGAGCGGGTTTGCATGATGTTTTTATCCCCACCGGGGATAAAAGTTATTCAGCAGAGGCAGGGATGCATAGACCAGAAGGGGGGAAATCCCCCCCATCCCCCCCGGCAAATCGCACCCCTAGTCAAATGAGAGAGCGCGGCCGCGGAGCTCGCGTCGCGTCAGGGCGTCAGAGCTCGCGCTTGATGCCCTTTCAGCTCTTCAAAATTGCATAATGGTAATTCTGAATCTGTATGATAAATTATTTTGCAATCATGTTAGAATAAAGCAATATTTCTCCAAATATGCGCAATTTTTTTGACTAAGAAGAGCCCTAACGGAACGGACGCTGTTCAGTGAAGCTATGTAAACACCACACAAAAAAAAAAAAACCGCAGCAGACGTGAGTGAATTCATTCGTGTTGATAATCTATTCACAATATAACGTTAAGTTGGCTGAATGGTGAGAGAAGTAGGTTTTAGTTTCACTATCTCAGCACTGATGTGATGATCCGTTAAAGCATATCACTGCAATGACGGACATTGACCGGGAATTCACAGTATAATAACTGAACGGGGCTTGTCATCATAAATCGATTATATTTAGGTGTTTTGCAACTTCAGTGTAGTGATTTATTGCAACTTCAGGAACGTTTACTGCATTCTTACCTTCGAGAGATAACTTTTTGATGTGTGATGATGATCACTGAAGCAGCTCCTGTGCTTTCGGTGTGAGAGCGGAACATTTTTCCAGGCGCGCCAGCCGTATTGATTGGCCAGGCTCGTGACTCCCAACAAATAAGACGGAAGATGGGCGGGGCTTAGTCTAGGCCACAGAGCGGTGCGCTCTGACTGAGGTGGCTGGATCAGTGCCAGATCGCGCATTTCAAAATAAAATGGTTTTATCGGCAAATCGGTTTTGAAAATGGCCGATGCCGATAACAATAAAAATGCTTAATATCGGCGCCGATAATCGGCCATGCCGATAATCGGTCGACCCCTAATTCCCAATCACTAAAATCAAGACCCATCTTTTTATTTTTGAATATTCAGTTACAACATGTAAAATGCAATTTGAAAGTGGACAAAAATCAGTTAAATGGTATAATTGTGAATAACTAAGACTTATAATACAGTAACAGTTTTCAATAAGGTTCAATTCTGCTTCTGTTCATTGATTCATCAAATTGCAACTAATGTTAATTTATACGACTTGAATGTTAAAAATATCTATTATTAGATGTAGAAATTAACTTTAAATTTGGTAAATGGATGTTATAAAGTATTGCTCAAGTATGTACTAAGTTTTGCCTAATGTACTTTAACTTGGAAAGTATTTTGAGAATTATCAAATATTTCATAAACAATAAAAAAAAAAAAGTTCTGACAGAATCTGGCTGTGAAGAAAAGAAAAAAATAATTTGCTTTGTACATTGTGTGTTTTTAAACACTGCAGAAAAATCATTAAATCTGAATCCTGAAAATAATTGATTATTAAAATCCTCTGCAGTGGTTTCGAATCATTTCAGAGCTCTAGTGCTGTTCTGAATGTAAAGTCGAGCTGTCATTGGCTACTGCTGAAGGTCACATGACAAACCCAGGCTTCCGTTTATGAGAAAGCATTTTCCATTCGGGCATTTACCAACACGCACGCATTAACACTCAAGCTCAAACATGAACACGCCTCACACATCTCACCTTAATTTTACAGCGTACAAGTGCATGATAAAACAGAATATTACACTGAATATTGTGTGTCCAGGAGATCAGAACAGTCTTTAGGGAAAGCGAGAGTCGGATACGCATACACACACCCTTCATGCGCTTTCATAAAAACAATAAGCCGCTCACAGCTTGCATCTCAAGCCTGACCACTATAACATCCTCTGAATGTCCCGCTGTTATTTGCCCAAGTAAATGTGCTCCCCTCCCCCCAACATTCTGCTAAAATCATAGAACACATATACATACATATATATATAAAATGATCAAAACACTACAACAACAACAACAAGAGCTTCACTCGTGTGAGGTTAGTAATCCCTGATCAACACAATGACAACAACAACAGTGACACGACACAACAGAGAGCCACCGCCAACATATGCCACATTTCATATCCTTACATATCCTTTTTTCTCCTTTTTGTTTATTCTACAACACATCAAGATTATAGACCACAGGTATATTGGAGGAGTCAGCCGACAAAAGATCTAAGACTCGTGCATGAACGCAATTACATGGAAGTTTTTAGGAAAGGCTCGGTTTCAAAACGCAGTGTGCAGTCTTGTCGTTGACTCCCTACATTGGCAGCAACACTGTAAGTGACCGATTTGTAAAGCATTAGCAGGATCACCATCCCTGCGTCGGAATATGCATACTTGCCTACTACATAGTAGGGGAAAACAATGTGTGTATATTCATAAAATTATTACATTTTTTGTCAATTTTCACTCAAACATTGCTAGTAAATTTGACAAAAAATTGCAATCAGCAAGTAACATGCTGAATTAAATGTAAAAAAAATTTAAATAGAAAATAGTATAATGAAAAAACAGTATTTTCTTGGAATACATATACTTAAGGCCCTATGATTTCCACAAAATACGGATGGAATTGCAGAATCCAGTCATAAAAATGGACCAAATATCACAGAATTATTAAAACCTTTTTTTTAAGGAATAATCACACAATTTTTCTTCCATGTTTTAATTTTAACAGTACACCAATTGTGCAGCACTTTGCCGAAAAAAAGCGAAAGGGTTTAATTTTCATTGGATTATGAGAGAATGGTCATTAATGTTTTAAGCCTTCATTTAATTACCAGAAAAAGAAAAAAAAAAAAGATGCATTTCGTAGGGCCCTAAAAAGTAATTTGTTATACAGTTTAAAAGCAATTTATTAAAAGGTTAAGTTGTATAATTTCAAGACATACTTTTTGATTGATAAACTTTAATTTAACCATTAAAATGGAGTCCAGAAAATGAAATTTTTTTGTTTTTGTTTCCTTCCTACATTTCTGTGTCACCGAGAAGGGGTGATTAAAAGAAAAGCTTTTATTGAGACGCAAGTTATTCTGGATATTTACTCTTCAAACTTGATCACCTATGGGGATGAATGATGAAATACTGTTCAATGTGATGCTATAGTGTCATTTTTAATGTAGTGTTTGCCTTTTCGATCTATTGTGATTGGTAATTATGTATCACTGCAGTGATTGGTCATTTGCTGTTTTTAAATGAGGTTGTGTCTGAATATTTTTTGTATACCTTATGAAGGTTATAGGACTGAAGCATTGTTAATAAATTATATATGTGAGTATCGATAGACTGCTGAGTTTTTGTTTTTCAAACTTCCAAAAATAAATAAATAATTACAGTGCATTCAGGTTTCATAAAACAGCACACTGAAAGAAAAAAAATGGTGTAGAAACATATTTCACACAGAAATTGCTAGTAAATTTCACAATTAATTGCAAAGAATCAGCAAGTAACACACTGAATTAAACATGAAGTTTTGAAGAAGAAAGGCTGAAATGTTATTTTCTTGTAAAATGTTATCTAATAATCTTTGTATTACTTGTAACAGTGCATCTGATGGACACTTTACTATCCCATGAGGCCACGGGAGAGGATTTGTGAATTGCAGTGAACTAATGGTAGATATAACAAGTCCAAATATCATAAATACTACTATATAGAACATACTTTTTTAAACAGTCCCAAATTAACTTTTAATTGGCCAAAACAAGTCATGTCCGAAGCATACTTATGACGCATTAAAATGTTAGCTACATAGGCAGCTCATGAAGTTATGAAACAGTTCAATCTTTGTTTTTTTCTATAACATGCACCTGTTTTTTCAATAATAAAATTATTTTAAAAAATGTTATGAATGCACCAATTAAAAACTAAAAAAATAAACAAAATCCTTTTGCAACAGAGTTTTGCAGACAGCAATGAAAAAATGCCAAATGCAAATAATAAAATGAAACAGTATTGCCTAATTATGCATAGTTCAAACAGCAAAATAAACAGGCTTATCAACCTTTACAAGAGAGGAGAAAATGCTTCCCATATTTTTCGTTGACATCAAAGTGTGTGCGTCCAAATGCTATGAGAAAAAGCAGAAAACAGTATTGCAGTATAAGACTATATTGGTACAGCTGTAGTGACAAACGAGGGAGGAAAAAAACACAGGAGAAAACTGCAGTTTTCCCTAGTGTTTATAACTGACAGCGAGTCTTTGCCAAAACACTGTGCAAAGGGGAAGGAAAGGGTTAACAGACAGAGAAGCGAGCGCTGAACTTCCTGATCAGAGGGCATCGGAGAAAGCTTTAAGAAGCCAGCGGCCTGCTGCTCCGTATGTAGGTTAATGACCACAGATACCCACGCCACACAGAACAATGCACCTTTTACTGCAGATTACACAGCCAGGGCGGGGGGGCGACCGAAGGGAGGTGGAAACTGGAACGAAGGGAGAACGGCGTGGAGAAAAAGAGCGAGACGGAAACAGAGAAAGAGAGGGAGAGAGGGATTACAGCACAGGCCAGTAGATGAGTGTTGGTCTTGCTGTGGTTGTGTGGTTATAATCAGCTTCCCACTAGCGCTCAGGCTGATTACACATCGAACCGTGCAGAGAGGATCAGACGGAGACAGAGACGGCGAGCGGCAACAGGGAAGGGAATGGGACTCTCTCCTTAATGACTCCTTTAACAATTTATAATTATTCAAAAAATGATATTTCATGATTTTGAGACTGATTCATTAAAATTAACTGACTTGTTTGTTCTCGGTGACTACGCTATAGGGCTTCAATGTTAAAAAAAAAAATAAAAAAATAATAATAATAATAAAATACAATTCTCCAGGTTTGAAGTTATTGCTGTTTTTTTTTTTTTTTTTTTTTTTTTTTTTTTTTTGTAGGGCTGCAGAACCGGCCAAATATTTTGTGATTATACACAAAAATAAATGACAATAACATAATAATTATTAATATTATTATTACTACTACTACTAAATAAAAATAGTATACAGAGAGGACTTCTGCATATGAAATGCACAGGCTTGTGACTCCGGTGAACCAGCCCCACGCAGGGGTAAAGTTTGGGTGAGTCACAGACGCTTTAATAGACTTGTCCTGAGATGATATCTCGCATTAACCAGCCTCATGGGAATGACCCGGATTGCAGTGTTTACTCGGACCTCTGAGAGTACAACAACAACAACAACGAGAATCCAATGATGGCTTAATTGCAAAATGTTTTAAATCGAAAATGCATTTGAAACCGCCTTCGATGCAAGACTGAAAAGGCAACGTGAACAACAGAGCACAAACATTATTCAACAAATACAATGAGATCGAACATCATTACTTAATTCAAAACCCCTGACATCTGCTGTCAGGAGACGTCTAGACAGGGTAAGAAAGGTCAAGGGGTCAAACAATGCCTAAACTGCTTCTAAACACTAAACAGGCCAATACAGATTTCAGCTGCTAAAAGAAAAATCTGTCTACGTGTCTAGTTTGCGACGTCAAAACAAAAATGTGTTATTTATTAAAAAACAGTTATTTATTTGCATGCATACTTAATTGCTTTAAATTAACTTTTTAGTCATATATAAATGCCAAATAACTAAACAATTTTTTTTTTTTTAGAACTATTTTAAAATTATTATTACTGTAATAACCATAATAAATAATTTTATTGTAAATAAATATATTATATATTTTAAAAAATGAATCAATCAATCAATAAAAATAAATTTATTTATTTATTAATTGGTGTTTTTATTAAAAAAAAATATCTAAAAAAATAAATAAATAAAAGTAACACATTTTCAAAATATTTGTCATTTATTCTTTAGACAGTGTCGGCAGATATTACCTGGATCAGGAAGAAAAAACTGCAGCAAAGACAAGTTTGCTTATCTAATAGAAAACTGTGCTTATTTATACAATCTGCTTTTCATTAACTGGCTTTAGGGAATATTAATGCACACATAAATGAAATAAATATTGATGCAATATAGTGAGAAAAAGAATATCTCAATATAATATAATGTAATATATAAGTACATGACTGTACTGGCACTGCTAAAGAAAATTATACTGTTGTATTTTGATGGAGAGAATTTTACACAGAAATGAAAATGGTGTTCTGTGTCCATTTCTTTACATAATAAGTAGTAATAAAAAAAAAAAAAAAAAAAAAATTTGTAAGTAAATTAAAAAACTAACAAAACCACCACATCAAAGCAAGACAAACCAACAACAGGAAGAATCCCATTATTAAATATGATTTAAACAGACAGCGCTCCTGAAAGCACAAGCCTCTGGGTTTAAGTCAGCGCTCCGCTCTATTCACTACTCGGCTCTTTCAATTTCAAGTCAGTTCACCGCCGCTGAAATGTGACTTAAACCCATCAGTCAAAAGAAACAAATCTTTTATTCCTCTTTCCTTTGAGCCTCAGTTAAAACACAGTAATCCCATATTGCTGCCACACTAAGAACAGGATCATGGGTAAAAGACGTTAGATCTCCACATCTGCCTCCTCAGTCCCTTTCATCCACGCATACACTTCCTTGCCAGAGACAGCGAATGAATATCGCCCGGCTCTGATATTGTGCCAAAAGCCTATTCAAAATCCAGCACACTTAGACCTCTAAACGATTCTATTGGCTGAAAGGACTTTTGGGGGTTTTCCATTCAGTGCCTGATTATAAATACTACAATATAATTCAATATAGTATTGTTTTAACAAACCAAAATGCATCAGAGACTTGTAAATTAGAGTGTTTAAAATAATTAAATGACTAAATTATATACTCACACATCAGTATCATATATAAATTATATTTATAATGATCTTAAAAACCGTTAACCACACTTTATTGTTTGAAATTACCTTTGTAGTCATATATAAATGCCAAATTTGTAGAAAAACTTAAAAACAACAATAAATAACATGTTGAATAAAAACAAGAATAAAAAAATATGATAAATACATAAACAAATGGATGCGTTAATAAAATGTATCTGTTTAAAATATGTTTTAATAAACACACCCATTTATGTATAAATTATTAATGTTATTATTATTAATAATAAATGTAATTTTAATTATATACCATTATTGTCAACATTTTTAAGAAATTATTACTATTATTAATATTACAGTTTTTAAATCATATTTAGCATTTCTAGGATTACAAAGTTAATTTCAAGCTATAATGCATATACTTTTTTTAGAGTGAATGTAAACATTTCTAATAAAATATTATTATTATTTTTATTTTTATTTTTATTATTATTATTATTATTATTATTACTACTATTACTACTATTATAGTTTTTATGTTAAAAAAAAATCATATTTGGCATTTATATATGATTACCAAGTGAATTTCAAGCAATAAAGCATACAAATAAATATACAAACAAATACATGCTTTGGAGCAGCCAATAAGTAACAAGTCATTATGATAACTGTACTATAAAATGTGGAAAATCATATAATAAAGAAAAGTGTGTTTGAACTTTTGACTAGAGGTGTATTATATGTTAGCATTGAAATTATGTTTAATTATGACTGTATTTAAATTATCGTAAAACTTGCAATGGCCATTATGACGCCAGAATGATTAAGAACTAAATTCATGCTAACATTTTGTAATTATTTATGAATTCCAGTAAGGTAAACAAGCTTGACATTGTGAGGCCTTGAGAGTTGTTGCAGCTCCTGCAAAACCAGAACATGATCGTCAACCGTCTCGACGCAACGCTCGTTAAAGAAGAGCCTGACAACACGTTCCTGTCAAGCACATGTTGTGCAAACTGAACGCTCGGCCCACTTTTGGCACAAACACAAACATTATGCACAAGCAACACGCTGCTGTCAACGTAGGTTTCTTGTTCCTGTATTTGGGAGGTTGGTTTCACTTCACATGAATCCAGCATAATCCTGCACTCACACAAGAGCAAAAACACACTCCGACTGAATGCATTAGAGAACAATATCAGTTTACAGCATGTACTCGACAGGACCAGACAATGCACCACCCTTTCCAATTTACAATCAAAACGCTGCCAAAATCTGCCAAGGTTTGAAAAGGCAGACATGTGTTCACCAAAGCCACCAAACTAGTTCGTCCTGCATCTAAGATTTTCACACAACCCTTCATTATGTTGTCTGTTAAATCCCACTGGTGTCAGATTCACTTCATTTCAGAGATCTATCTGCACACTAATGTTTATCGATAAATGTGCAAATACAACAAAGTGTCTGTTAAATTCACTTTAAAGTAGGACTGGGCGATGCGGCCAAAAATATCACCATGATATTCATCTACCATTGTTAGACTTTGAGAATGAATGTAACTTCTTGACTTAAAAATCCATTTTATTTTTTCCTAGAAGTCTGTTTTCCATTTTTTTTTATTCTGTGTGTTATGCTTTAATAGAAATGTATCATCAAACATGAAATGAATAAATAAAAGTTTAACAATTTAATCAATATTTTTAAATGTAATCAAATGAAAATACAATTAATTTACAATCACTGCATTTTTTATTTGTTTATTGTTGAATAAGATGTCGCAGAACAGAACTATAAATTAAAACAAGGAAGAAAAGCACATCTTGTATGATATATCTTGAAAAAATTATATTATTATCATCATCATCAGCACTATGGGAAGTACATTTTAGAATACAACAGTAATATATTTGTCACAATTTCTTCAAGTTAAACCGAACCTTTATTTTGGCGGTTTGCCATAAAGACCTTTTTCTCAAATTAAATGGTGAACAGCTGGTGAAGCAAGCTGTGTGACTGGCTGTTATATTAATCTATATCAAGCAAAACAGAATTATGATTACTATAATACTCTTGCTATAATATTCACAGTGCAATTTCTACACTTTCAAAACCTTTAATTTTGAAAATTATTGTCAGTGGTTATTGACAAAACACCATAGACGTGGTTCACCGGTTTTATGCCAAAAATAAACCAGACTATATCACATTAATCGTTGACCTGTATGAAAAGAACCAAATCCCACATCACTGATTTAAATGTCAACAGTAAGTAATCCAATAAAGGTTTGTGAAATTAAAAGCTCATAACCTGTTTGCTTTGCACCCGTCCATACAGTCTGATCATAATTATGCTATATTAATCAAAAACTGCAGATTGACGATTGGACAAGAGTCAAATGTTAAGTTGGACAGTATTTTACAGCTAAAAAATGATTTTAGTTGTGGATGACCATGTCTTATCAAATGAGGGATTATAATAATCACTGTCAGGTACTTCGGTATCATTTGTTCAGCAAGCAAAACTTAAATCTTTCCATTAATTTCCAGAAAACATTGGTTGTGAAAATTAGACATTATCCGTTCAATCATTAATCATTTATCTGTACAATCTCTTAAAGGGACAGTACATTTATGCCATACAGCCTCCTTTTCATATGTCACTGTGTGCATGCTGAACAAGAATTGAACATGTAATGCTAATATATATAGATCACTTAATAAAACAGACATTACAATAGTATTCCAAATTCACCCAAAAGGTATTAATAGAATACAGGCTATATATTTTTTTTTCCTCAATTCCATTTTAATGGCTAAATACATGCCTATTTAGTTATATCTATCAATATTTGGCCATTTTGAGCTCACTGGCGTTGATTGATAGACCAATACATCAAGCAGACCGTGAATGTTGAACGATGACAGAAGTCTTTGTAAAATTAAAACACAATTAAGTTTAGTTGAGAAGTAGATGTGACTCTTTCGTGTGTTTTGATACGACTCTGCTGTCCTCTGTAATTAGATTCATGAAGATGTTAGATGGTTTGGATGGATGAGTAGGTAATGTGTGCTAGAACAATGGAGAAGACAAGATCGTCTCGAGTTCTCCAGACAATCTGCTGAAGAGCATGAGGATGCTGGCCGTCTCCTCTCAAGTGTCAGAGACATGACATTGCGAGATGGCCTGGCCATTGTTTTGGAAGCTCCTTTACAAAGCTTGCGGAAACACAACATAAGAGCCAAGCGATCGAGTTTTACAACTGGATTCTCCGGTACTCCAGCATAACTGAATATTACATTTGAGAGCACTCAAAGCATACAACCTTTGCAGACCAACGGTAAAAAGCAACACCAACAAACACTGAATTTCATCATTTGGAAGCATTTTGACCGATTTTAGGTGGTTGCATTTACATACGAACTTAACATCTTAAAAGTAGACATTTATTAAGCATTCTGAATCATAAACGTTGTAAAAACATCTGTCCTAAAATTTTAGCGACATACTGCAGACACTGTAAAACTTACACAATCTAGAGAAAAATTTGTACCAATAGTTATTTTGGTACCTTTTCCAAAGTGTGAAATACAAAGCAACTGCAAGGAATAACGGAAAGAATTTCATTCATATTCATGTACATAACTATTTCCCACAAAATCACACAAATTTTCATCGGAGTTTTAATTTTAAAATGTAAACATTTGTTGTGCAGCACTTTGTTTGTCAAAAATGAAAAACAAATTTAACATTTTGTCAGATTACATTTTAAAAGATTCATTAAACTGTTGAAGCTTTATACATTAATTTGATTACCATTGTTTTTAATTTATTTGCTTTTTGCTAACTTTGTATTAAATCATTTCATTAATTTGACACAATTTCTGAAAAAATAAAACCCATTTCCTAGGGCACTATTATTGTTAAAATTTCAATAAAATAATAAATTGTTAAAGTTTTAAGAATTTAAATGAATGTTAATCTTTTTTGATTATTCAAATTTAATTAAACCATTACAATGTAATCCAGAAAAAAATACAAATGGAAAGCACAGAATTTGGGGGAAATTTTAATGCATTTCATTGCTAATGACCAAAATAATAATAATGTGATCAAATCAATAAAAAAATAATAAACTTTTTTACCTTAGTTTCCCCAAAATCATTCCAAATATTCTCCTGCACCAATCACTGCACCGAATATCAAAAGCTTTAGAAGTCAGCTATCCACTGCAGTCCTAAACCTGCCAAAATACCAGCACAATAATACGTACTCGACTTCCTCACGGACGTGTGTATAGACCAGCAAACACAGACACAATGATTGAAGGCTTTCTTGAAACCAATCACCGTGTAAACCAACTGCCCTCAGCAGCACGACGTGAAAATAAACCTTCAGTCATTGCCACTACAATCTGAAAAATAAAGATCCAACTGATCCTTCACTAAGCTCCGCCCCCTGGTTACTGTTGCTAAGTCTGGTGAGCTTTAAAGAATGTCTTATAGAACAAAATTTGAGATTTCTGTGATCAAGTCAAATCAAATTTATATAGCACAAATAAAAACAACAACAGTGGACCAATGACCATTGTGCAGCACAAAAAGACAAAGCATAAATATCTAAAAAGTCGTCAAAAACAATAATAAAGGGAGTTTACTTCAAAAACACCAATCTGAAATTTCAATTTTAAAATCAAAAACAGATATAAGCCTAAGAGAAAAGGTAAGTTTTTAACTTTCTAAATTTTGAAATCAATTCTATAACACATCGGCAGCCAGTGCAAAGAGTGTAATATTCAGGAAATATTATCAAATTTCCGAGTGCCAGTCAAAAGTCTGACAGCTGCATTTTGAACCATCTGAAGATGACTAATATTGGATTGACCCATTCCATTATAAAGAGAATAACAAGTCAAGTCTAGATTAAATGAATGCATGACTCACTCTCTCAAACTCTGCAAATGTTGAAAACCTCTTAGCCTTAGACAATAACTACAGCATTTATCCGTTTATCAAATTTGAAGGCAGAATCAAAAATAACACCCAAGTTCTTCACAGAGTGTTTTACATGGGTGCCAAATCTCCCAGATCGCCATCAAAAGTACCTGAAACACTGAGGGCCCAAACACAATAACATCAGTTTTGCTTTCGTTAAGATGCAAACATCTGAAGGAACACCAAGACTTAATATCAGACAAGCATGGTGCTGAGCTTATGCATTTTTTGTAGTTTTTCTTTAAAGGGAAAAGAGATTTCTTTAAGAGATTCTGTGATCAGCATTGCATAGATATTCTTACATGGAGTTGAAAAATTGCAGATCATTTTTAAACGTCTGCACATCAGCTTAAACGTAAATGATTATCAATAAATTAAAAGCCAAATAAAAAAAAAAAGAGAAATTCCTTATTTTTAGTGATTACATTGTTAGTTTCATTATTGTACCCTTAAAATAAATTGATGTAGTCTTTACTTTTTTTTTCTTCACTCAACTGTAACATTGCAAATTATTTTTATATGCCTTTTTCTTTAAAAAAATTGTTAAATTTCACAATAAAGGGATTAAAACTTGTATAGACGGCAAATCAGCTTGGAGGCAAATGCTTATTAATAAATAAAGTCATATATAAGAGAAACGCTTTTTTTTTTAAATGCTTCATTACATCTGGGGGTCCTGTTCTAATCGTTCCTACAATGCTTTCATTATGGTACACTGAAAATGGTGTAGGATTTATTTGAAAATTTTCACTCAGAAATTGCTGGTAATAGACCAATTTGGTGTTTGTAAACAGTGATGACGTTTTTTGTGGGCGGAGTCTATCTGGTGGCAGAAAATGAAAGTTTTACAGAAGCAGTCTATGGAAGTCATGGAATAAAAGAATAAAAAAGGTAACTTTGAGTTTGCATTTAAAAATTCTGACTTTTTCGTGCAATTCCGAGATTATATCTCACATTTCTGATAAGGAAAATCAGCTCGTCATTATCTCTTTTCGCCTCGGCTCAGAATCATGAGTTTATAATCCCACACTTCTGGCTTTTTTTCCCCACTCAGAATTGACAAACTTGCAATTGTTGAGTTAAATTGAGTCCAAATAAGAGATATAAACTTTCATTTGCAAGAAAAAAAGCCAGAATTGTGAGATAAAATGATGAGATTTCATGCTGGGCTAATACAATATGTCCCCTATGAACTGCATATGTGAATATTATGTAGACCCGTTGTTTAAATCAAATTTATGCTTAAAAAGTAGGGTAAGCATAGCAGGTTTCATCCATAGTCTGTCTGTTTAAAAGTCTGCGTTTAGCTTCAAATGGAGTCTTTGACGACAGTTTTCTATAAAAAAATTATTTGCATTCTGATTTGGACATCCAAAGGCACAACAGCACATTTTTTTGTCTTATTCCATGGATTTTTCCCGTTTCCCTCCACTTGTTCCCAGTGTTTTTCTGCCACCACAATGCGTGCGCAGCTACATGTGACGTAACCGTGACGTCTACTCCAAATTGGTCTATTTCATAAATAATTAAAGAAATGTCAAGGAATTGAACATGTTATTCATAAGAAGAAACACTGTAGTAGTATTTTCTTGTAAAACATACTCCAATAATCTTTTTTATGTTTAAAACAGTAGTTTTTTACAGTGCCCTGCGAAATGTTTTGCTACTAGCTTTTCTACTATGACCTGAATCAATATGCAAATGAGTTAACATTAAGTTATTACCATTCTTTTGACCTGGTGGAAATCTAAGTGTCCTTACAAGCAAGATAATCTGAGAATAACAGGAAACCAATAGAAACATCTGAAGAACCTATCATGAAGCATCAAGAGCTTTCTTAATCTCCAAAGAACCGTATATCAATTCAAGATCACTATACAGTTAAAAGGGTTCTTGATAAGAGGAGTCTTTGTCACTGAAACTAAGATGATGCTAGTAACGAGTATTTCAAGGCTCTGAATTTCCATTGTAGTGGAAACAGCAGCTGGAGGAAAGACTCAATTCACCGCATCAGCTGAGTCCTACACGCCCAGAGAGCCACGCGTTACCCAGCCGTCCCGCTGAAGGCTTTCAAAGCCTGACCTTTGTAGGGTAAAGGATGAAACTTGACGTATTTTCACAGGGGGTTTCCCGGTTCGGGTCGGTTTCTATAAGGGACTCGTAAAAGAGGAAACAAAGAGGATTTGTGTGTGCTGTTTAAGAGAAATGCTAGAGGGGAAAATGTTCGACATTTGTGACATATGCAGGTGTAAAAGAGAGTGTTCACTGATCTGAAGTGCACACTATAATGTTGATGGCGTCACGGTGAGAAGAAAGAGCAGGTGTCTAAAGACTACATGGCGACCAGTGTGGCATGATATTGTGATTATGTAGGTGTTGAACAATGCCGGTCTCCTCCTCCCTAAAAAGCTAAAAAGCATTTTAGGCAACAAGCTCTCTGTAAAATACACAAATGCAAGCCGATATATCCGCCAGACCAATTAATTGGCCAATTATTGTTCATTTTGAGATATATTGTGTCCACCTGATTGATTTACAAATGTGTGTTCAATATCTATGCACAGCAAATGTTCTAATATTTTTAGTGAACCCAATAAATGCTAAAGAAGTGTTTCATTTAAATCCAACAAATTTATGTGTTCTGTATCAGAAATTCTGTTATATTCAGTAACATATAATATATATATACACTGTGTCAATTTTTAATTATTAATACTTTTGAGCAAGTATGCATTGCATTTATTGAAACGATTTCCATTTTTTTAAAGATGTTGTTTTTTGATTTTTTTTATTAAAAAAATTTTTGAGGAGCAAAAGTTTTTTAAATTTTTATTAATCAGAAATGTTTCTTGAACAGCAAATCAGCATATTAGAATGATTTCTGAAGATCATGTGACACTGAAGACTGGAGTAATGATGCTGAAAATACAGCTGCGCATCACAGAAATAAATTACATTTCAAAACACATTCAACTGCAAATCTCATAATACATATTTCACAGTATCTCTGTTTTAACACTATTTTTATAAGTTAAATAAAGGCAGCCTCAGTCAGCATAAGAGACACTGAACTTTAGAACGGTAGTGCGTATCAGTATATTATAATTCACTCTGATTTCTTGAAGTGAATAATCAACATCAAATATTTCAAAACCCATACTGATTGAAAAAATACCAGAGGTAAGAATGATCAGATTAGCCAAAACTTTAAATAAGAAACATTAAAGAGGCACGACACTACAGCTGCTGGATTTGTTCAGAGCACAATTCGCAAGCGCTTATATGAAATGGATCCAGAGGTCAGTGATACTGAAATCTCTTCAAACACACAGGATAAGAGCACCCCAAAAACACAAGCTCTTAACAAGAGCCTGACAATCAGCTGCCTTCATTTGGCAAAACAGGCACAAATACAGATATAATTTAAGCAAAAACAGCATACCTGTGATATAAAATGTGCCAAATTCTTTTCAACATCAGGAAGACAGACACAAAGCCCTTTTCTGTCTGCGTTAAAAACCTTGTCTTTCAAAGCCTCGCATCTGTGCAGGAAAAAAGGAGCTCGGCAAAATAAAAATGGCATCCAGTTTGAACGTGGAGCGGGGAGAGAGGTCTCTCACGGGAATGGTTCAGATCACAAAGGCCAGCGTCTAATGGGTAGGAGAGTGAGTCACACGCCCGTTTCTGTCTCTGCCGCTTTTCCCTTTTTCTCCCTCCCTCTCCCGCTCGCACGAGCTCCATGGAAATACGACTGCTCTAACCGTCCGGCTTGCAGGGAATGAACTCGACAGAAACGCTGCAGCGTACCGGTGTCATCTGTGCAAATGAAAGCAAAACTAGGACACGACTGTAAACAGAGCGGAGAAATGTGCAGAGCCAGTTGGTGCACATCTGATTTCTTGCAGACAGACATGTTGTTGATGTATAATGTTGTCAACGGCCTTCTTTAACGTTAAAATGAATGCAGAATGTAAGGTGTAAAAGAAAATAAATAGCAAAATGTGGTTAAAAATAGTTTTAGCAAATCAAACTACATGACTTATCAATTTCTCAAGTAGATAAAATATAAATTATACTTCAAAATGCACCTTATTTTTTCAAATGCACTAGAGCTTTAAGATTATAAACCTGTGAGTGTACTATTACAGATAATCATGGAAACAAACCTACAAGACTAACATACTAATAAAACAGGAATAGCATAATGTTTTAAATAATACAACTACTGGTATGGATTTTTAATGGCCAAAAAATACCAATATCAGTGGTGGAAGTTGACTGATAAAATGCTGATATATGCAATAATCCAATTTACCTGAAATGAGACTTGCCTAAAATTATTTCACACACTGTTTACTTAATTCAGTAATATTGTTTTTAATATATATTTTAAGAAATGTTTATTATTGGAATATTTATGTTTCCTAGGTTGGTTTGACCCATATGGATTTTTTAATGGGCAATAATACAGATATCAATAGTGGAAGGTGGTTGAGATGAGGCTGATATAATATTCCAAATTATGGGAAATAAGATGTGCATAAAATTGCTTAAATTAAAATAACACTCATTTACACACCATATATTCAAAATTCAGTAAAAAAAAAAAAAAAAAATATTTGAACAAATATTTATTATAAGAATATTTGTGTTGACAAGTATACGTAATTATTATGTTGTCATATGTTGACAAGAATAATATTTTTACAAGGCTGTTTTGACCAATATGGATTTTTTTTTTTTTTTTTTTTGGATGGCTAATGATACAAATATCAATAGTGAAAGCTGGCTGATATAATGCTAATATATTAAAAATAAATAATTTATTAGAAACGAGACGTACATAAAATTACTTAAACCAAATAAACACTGATTTTACACAATATTTGCTACTTTGCACAAATATTCAAAAATATTATAATATTTATTTTGACAAGAATATTTGTTTACAAGGCTGGTTTTGCAAATATTTATTATTTGCAAATAATACAAATATCAATAGTGGAATGTGACTGATATAATGCTGATGAAAATAATTCAATTTAAGGGAAAATGTGTGTGCATAAAATTGCTGAAATTAAATAAACACTTATTTCAGACACCGTTTCCTCAAAAAAAAATATATATATATTTATGTTGTCAAGAATATGTTTACAAGGCTGGTTTGACCAATATAGATTTTTAACAAACAATAATACAATTATCAATAGTGGAAGGTGGCTAATGTTATATAAAATCTATCAAAATATTCAAAGATGTTTATAAATAGAATATTTCTGTTGACAAAGCAGCTGTTGACATTTGAAATCGACACAAGGGGAATACCACTATTAATAATCAGCCAACCGGATATAGTTGTCAGTCAATGACAATAGTTTTAAAACGGTAAAATATTGTCTGTTTTATTGGTTTGGCTCTATTACTAAAAATGACACCCAATAATACATTCAAAACAAACATTATTGCACAGCATTATGAACACTGGGATATTGTGAACAGGGAATGCCCTGAATTGATAGATAAATAAATAAATAAAAGATTTAAAAATATTAATAATAGTAATAAAAATTAAATGGAATTAAGAGGAGAGGTGTGGCTGTTTTGACATAACAGCAAACTTCGCTTCTAGGCCCAAATGAGAAAAACAAATGTGTGTCAGTGTTTTAACTGAGAAAATCTGCCTTTTTGAGGTTAAGTTTATTATTTCGAGCTGTTAAGCTCAATTTCATTGTCAGTCTCTTTATTTTGGCTCAATCTGTGTCGCTTTTCATCTGCCAAATGCAGTTTGTTATTTTGCGGAGATGCGTGAGTGTTGCCTTGACAGTCGCTGCAAATTCCCAGCACCGCCACAGATCCTTTATCTAACAAAAACATGCCATATAGCTACGAAAGACACTTTCTGGAGATCCGAAGCAACCTGGACAGAGACAAGCCTCGTATTATTTGTCATAACGTAGATTCTCACACAGGGCCTTTCGTGCATGTGGCCCCGTGACTTTAAAAAGGGTCAATGGAAAAACAGCAGGAGCCACAAGCTCTCCTTGGACGGTGGCCCAGCTGTGGAAAACTGGGATCTTTAGATAATTATCCCAAATATGTCATTCTGAAAGTGTGTGAGCGCAGAACAAGGCGGAGGGAGTGGGCGTTAACATCTGATCTAGACTGCAAACTCACAAACTAAAATGAATTTCAAATCTGTCCTCCCCAAAAACAAATGTCAAATCAAAGCCTTGAAGCTACATCCAAAAATGCTTAAATCATTACATAACCACAACGATAATCTGTCTACACTGGGGGAAAAAATGGAGTAGGAACAAAATGGTCAGTAATATATTGAATTAAATGTGAATACCTGAAGTAGAAAGACCAAAAATAATATGTAGATTTTTATATTTTACAGTAAGCAATTTCTTCCCTTTAAATTTGCATTAAATATGTATATATCATATGTAAATATTCAACAATAATTCATAATTCACAAATTAATTAAACGGCTGCTTGCAGAATTAATATCCACCCTGCAAACAAAAACACATTTTCAATATACAGACCTGTCTCCTCAAAAAAAAAACAATTATTATATTAAAATAATATATATTTACATACATATATAAATATGTATTAAATTATTATCCAAAAACAAATATTCTTAATACACAGGACTCTGTAATATATTTTAGCATTTTTATAAAATGATTTGCATAATTTTATATTTAAACACATATATATTATATGCATAATATTTTGCCAGTGGGTGAGATGTGGTGCCTCTTAGTAAAAGCCTGATTCGTGTCAATTAGACTGTGCTCATAGTAAACAATGTAGTAATGCGTTATGTCATCACAAAAATCTCTAAGAAAGACACTAGGAAACGCAGATGCATTTTGACATGCTTCTGTCTGTCGCTGCACAGCTGAAGACGCCTCGGTGCGTCCTTTAGACAAAAGGTTTCTGCGCGAAGGACGGTCACCAAATAAAGCTTTGTGCAAACCACACACACACACACACACACACAGAGAGAGAGAGAGAGAGCAGAGCTGCATGCATGAATACAATATTTCATGCACGTCGCAGCTGCAACCGCGCTCAATATAACAAACACCTCGAAATAATCACACAGATATATTTACATACATTGCATGCATTAACGCCAGACGCGATCCAGTCATTTAAAGAGGAAAAATGTGTGGTGGAAATTAATGCAAATTACAATAAATGGTTGACTGTCTGACAGAAAGATCTTTAACTTAAACGTGTTTATTATGAAAGCTATAGCATGCAGCATCATGCTGCGGTCTGCGCCACCCCTCTCACGCACAGACAATGAGCCCGCAGTGGGTTTAGGAGACATGCGGGGCCCTCCAGCTCTTCACGCCCGCGAACAACGCACACCAAACGCGCCTGTCACTGACGCACGCACGGCACACAGCTAGTAATGTTCACAAAACGCCTCGAAAATCCCACACACAGTGTGTTCCTGTCGTTCTAGCACCCAGACTGGTCGGTTAAGAGATCTCTCCCGTAGCGAAACTCAACGCGTTTTCCTCGTTCTTCAGTCGTGGACCGCGACACACACAAAAAAAACAACAGCTGAAACTTTCCGCTTACCGTCGCAGCGCTCTTCGGCTTCCTCTTCGTCATTCACTTACGAGCAGAGGACGAATTCTCGGCGGTTTGAAGAAAAAGAAACGCGTGTGTCGGAGGGTAAAAACTGAACATTAACCCCACGGCTGCGTGACGTCTCTCAGCGCAGCTTTTGAAAACATCGCCGTCGGTCCCGTCTCTAAAAGCCCCAGCGAAAAAAACACGCACGCGGAGGCGCTCATAGGCGGACGGGGAGCACGTGACCCACGGCGCTCGAATGCGGTTTGCGCTTGCTCGTACTCGCTTCCATGCACAGAAATGTTTAATACTTCTCTATTCTATTAATACTTTATGTATGTATTTTAATATTTATTAATGTATTTGCATACAATATAAACATTTTTATTACATTGCACCATTTCTAATTCATCTTTTTAATTTAATTAAATATATTTTGACTAATGTATTTTCTTTTTAAATTTTTATTAACTTCATTATAATTTCAGCATAATTAGTTTTTTAATAAACAAGTACCTAAAATATATAATGCGTTGTTGTGGAGGCTGAAATTATATGTAAATATTAGTTTCATTTTCATTTTATGCAAAAGATGTGTGATTTATTTTTCATTTAATCTGTTTTATTTATGTATTTATTTTTTTACAAGTGAAAAACAGTCACTTTGGGTTTATCGCATGTCGTAAATTAGTTTTTGTATGAGGGTTTTTAGTTATTATTTATTTTCCTCTGTGTTGGGGGGGTTGACGCTGCGCACTGTGACGTCACCCTTTCCGACCGACGCTGCAGCGCGCGAGCGCGAATGTTCTGGAACGTTTGTGCAGGAGAGGCGCGAGGAGAAGAAGGTATTTGATGAGTGCGATCCAGCGTGGCGTCATTTATTCTGTTATGGCGATCTCGAAACACGTGTCTGATTCTATTTTCGCTAATTTAGAACGCTGTTGTCTAGCTTTCGGCGGTTATTATTGTTGTGGCGCAGTTGATTATTTACATGATGTAGGAAAAAGGGGAGTTGGCGCATGCGCAGGGGATGGGCTGGTATTATGTTGCAGAACGAGCTCAAATCACAAGGGAGAACATTGAGGGTGTGTGTATGTATATGTGTGTGAGAGACAGAGGGGGATGGGCGCTGGCTAGACACGCACACGTACACGTGCACGCACATGCATAAAACAGCTTGAGTCAGTTGCATGAAATATATAAAGATTATAAAGAAGTGATCACATGAAGAAATGCGCGTGATTGACATGGCATTGTAACTGTCTTGTGTAGGACTGGGTTATGGGTTGTACCTTAATGACAAAGTATCATACAGTGTTGTGATATTACCATTTATACAACTGCATAAGCATAAAATTCGCATGTAAGCAGTGTGTTTGGCAGCTGCATGTTGTTTCTCTGTTGTCTTAACTCGGCTAACATGGTTTAATCAAACTATAACTTGTTTTGATGTATTACTGGTTATGATTATGATTTGTGACGTAATATTTTATGTATTCAAGACACTGGAAAAAGTGGTGACCTGCAATTGTTACCAAAGAACTATTTCTACCCAAAGAACTATTTAAGCAATTTTTTTAGGTTGATTCATTGATATTAATTAATAGCTTTGACTTGAATAAAACCAGTTAACTAAGTTGTTATATTTTTTTCAATGTTGTTTTCTCTTCTGGTTGTGAATATGAATCTAATGGCTCTCCTGGTTAACATTAAAAATTATATATATATATATATATATATATATATATATATATATATATATATATATATATATATATATATATATATATATATATATACACACTGCTTTCTAGATATTGTTCTGCCAACTACTGTAAATGCCATGGTATATGATTATGGCAGTCATGTACTATGGTATATTTATTTCACACTACTGTAGTATTGCCGTTTTGTAAGGAAAAACCGTGTATGGAGAAGTGCATGTGGAACAGCCTCAGAAATACTCGCTCTTTTGATGTGGCTCGTTTATACATCTTGCATCTGCCACTGTCTGTAAGGTTATACTGTATGGATGGTAAAATGCATGTCTTTAAAGCATTGTTTATATCAAATAAACACAAAGTAATATGCATATTACCATATGTATAAAGTACAGTATATTAGGGATGGAGGCCCTCAACATGACCATGTTTACATGCACAAGAATATTGCTTAATAACAATTTGGTCATATTTTGATGAATATGCCATAACCCCAATATTTTAAGAAATCTGTATAAGACATCTGGCATAGTAATCAGGATTTTTTTTTTTCGTCATGCAAACACCTTCATCTGAAAATATGTGCATGTACGTGTATAGTGCCTACGTCTTTGTTTACTTAACACACAATAATCAGCATGTTGTGAGAAATATTCCATTAGCTGTAGAGCATATAAACTACTTGTTTGGAATGAAACATGAATAAAATGGGAAATTGTTTGCATCACAAAATATTTTAAAGGAATAGTAGACCCAAAAATGAAAATTGTCTGAAAATGTTCTCACCCTCGGGACATTTGAACAGTTGTTGAGTTTGTTTTTTAATAAGTTTTGGAGTTGTGTGGAATTGTATTAATTGGTAGGTAATGGATGCTCTGCAGTGAATGGGTGCCGTCAGAATGAGAGTCCAAACAGCTGATAAAAACAGCTTTAAACAAATATGTGGCTGGATTTTGACGTGAGAGACAAGAGGGGATGGACTTTTTCACTGGAGGAAGCGTTATAATGGATTACGGACTCATATTTTAGCCAGAAGCAACAGTTTAAAGTTAAAAACGTCTTGATGGATTTTTTTCTTACAAAAGCACTTCACAAGACTTTAAATGATGGACTGTAGTGGTGTGGATTACTTGTGTATTATTGTGATGTTTTTATCAGCTGTTTGGACTCTCATTCTGACGGCACCCATTCACTGCAGAGCAAGTGATGCAATGCTACATTTCTCCAAATCTGCTGAAGAAACAAACTCATCTACATCTTGTACAGCCTGAGGGTGAGCACTTTTTCAGCAAATTTTCATTTTTGGGTGAACTATTCCTTGAATGTGCATGGTTTTGTATTCCCCTATAATGCTCCAATACCTTTTCACAGGTCTGAACATTCATTTGTAATAAAAAAATTAAATAAAAAAAAAATCACACTGGTCTATTGGGTATAATTAATGATCATATTTTATTTACATACACAACATCTTTGATGTATACAAGGACTCGAGATCACGCAGGTCCGTCTACAGGTCAGGCCTCACACCAAAGCCCGGTCCAGGAGGAGGTTCTGTCAGCGAGGTTAAACCGCCGGCAGGTTCACATGAAAAACGGCCGCTCCTGATGGAAGCGAGATCATTACAATCAATTAAAACATTCTTAGCATGCCAAACGATTCATTAAAGAGACCTAACGAACTAAGAAATCGAATTCCCCTTCATCTTTTGACATAACATGCTCAGAAAACGACTCGTTTTGGAATGTGCCACTTTATGACTTCATAGTGTGGCTAAGCCCCGCCTCCACAGAAGATTCTACATCACTGCCTCTTTAGCCCCGCCCACTGATAAGCGCTTGTAGGAGGAGGAGATGAAATACAAATACAGGATTACTCCAACAGAACCATTCAGACGACATTACAAGATTACAAGACACTGACTGCATAGTGCAAGTCATGAAAAATAGTCTTTGAATTGCCTTCCTTATGATTTTAAGATATCTAGATCAGATGCAAGTACTGTTGCGTCATGAATGAGACGGGACATCAGTTTACTGTCTGGGATTTGTTGTGTCAATCCGTAGCGCATCCAGTGTAGACAGAATCACAGATTATTATGTCTTCTGTTGTCTATAGTCTGACTAGAGAGGATCCAGCAGTAATGTCGCAGCAAGGAAAGTGTGAGTAAACGTTTGATATATACTGAGTATTTACATGTTTTTAACCCAGACCATGTTGTTTTCAGAGTGCATCACAGCAGCATCCATCTGTTATTTAAACAAGCGAAACTGTTAGCCAATCACAGCAGTGGGCGTCTTGAATGCACCCCGCCTATAAAAACAGACCATTCTGCAGAGAAGCTCAAAAACAGGATAGAAAATAGCCTTTTACTTCTAAATGATGTTGTTTTTTAGATGCAAAATCACATAACATTATAAGTGAGCCTTAGAGAACATTATAAAATAATAAGAAAATGCAGTTCATGACCCCTTTAACCACACACATCACAATGTCTTTATTAAATTAGACCTCTATTTGCCTTCCCCTATTATTTATTTCACTTCTAAAGATAACATTAGGCGTCTATGAGGACTGCAAGCTGAGCTCACCATCCGCCTCTTACAACTAACAACTGACCCTTCACCCGACTCACAGTCAATGCTTTTAATAAGCTCGTGTCTGTGAATGTCCCAAACACTCCCATGACTTCACAACCAAACTGTACTTGACTCAGAACCAGATAATCAAATCAGTTGGCTCGGCACAATTTCTGAAAAAGATCTGACTATATAACCAAAGAATGTGAACTGCTTTCACATACAATTCTCCCTGCTGCTCTTAAAAGTCTTCAAAGATAAATGGAATGAAAATGAAAGATGGTCTGACATTATAGGATACATCATTACTAAGTAATAAGACTAAAATAGCAAAAAAAAATATACCTTTATATTTTAAATATAAATATATATTATATATAATAGAAATACTTTAAACAAGGATGCATTAAATTTATCAAAAGTGACAGTAAAGGCATTTCTAATGTTACAAAAGATTTCTATTTCAAATAAACGCTGTTCATTGAGCACCAATAACAATTGAGCAGCATATTAGAATGATTTCTGAAGGATCATGTGACACTGGAGACTGGAATAATGAGCTTTACATCATAGGAATAAATTACATTTTACAATATATTTAAATAGAAAACAGTTTTTTTAAAGTGTAATATTATTTCACAATATTACTGTTTTTACCGTATTTTTTATCAAATAAATGCAGTCGTGGTGAGCAGAAGTGAATTCGAGCTTAATATTATTTATGCATTTACTCTGAAATAATTACAATATTCAGAGGAATCATTTTAACCCATCAGCCAACTACACTCAATTTATTTAATGTAAGAAGTAAAATGCAATACAAAATCTAGTTTGAAATAATTAAGGCATGTTTTCTACATTGTTTTTCTGTCAACAAAACACTAGAAAGAATTATATTTAATAATTTAATTCATTTATATGCACCATCACTAATATAACAAAGCATTGCATACATACTAAACATCAGTTTATCACACATTAAATATCGAAAACATTTTAATACCTGAAAATACCATGCACAGACTTCATTTTTGAGTGATGACACCAACAAATCAAATTATGAATCCCTTGAACTTCTGTGAATTTGCATCTAAAATTTAAATCATAGATGCTATAAACTCATATTCTGATGAGAATCTGATAACATGGTGTTTAGGAAATGCAATGGCCACTTTAAAATCAGTGTGATGTGGATTCATTTATCACGATATATCAAGTAATATTAAAAGAAGGGAGTTTGTGTACCTGGGTCCAGGAGGAGGAACTCTGTCTGCCTTCAGCTCATTAATAATCTGCTCAATGTCTGATGGTTTAAGATCCTCCTACAAACCAAACCAAAGAGAAGAAGACAGGAAACACTGATTAATGGAGAATTCGTTGATTATAACACTGTGATCTCTGTCTTAAAGAGATAAATAAGCTTGAGAATTCAGTGAACACGTCTAGGTCACACTTCACCGAAATCAAAGACATAAATGATATTTTGCATAAAACAAATAAAGCCTTCAGATCTGCTGAGATGTTCCTAAAAGGGGTTTAAATGTCTTTAAACAAAACATAACGACTTGTGAACAGGTTTTGTGAGATTTAACCACTAGAGATGTTCTGTTGCCCGTCAGACCTTCTGTGACTCAGTTTCTGAAAACGTTAGTTACACTAAATGCACATAATTGGTAAACACGAGTGATAATCTCATTATCTGGAAGCGGTAGGGTCATGTAGATGTGATCTCTAGGTTCCTGGAGCTTCCTCCAGAAGAAAGCATCAAAGGATGACCTCACCTCAGCCCTAGCGGATGATTAGCTGTCGGAACGAGATCTGCTCACCGGTGAATCACGCAGGGCTGACGAGTTTCTGTTTAACTGTGAGAGGCCACGGCTAATTGCATCATTACCCCGGCGGGTCATACAGGGCTTCACTTAACACAAACAAGCTCAAACTGAGACGCACACAACCCAAGGAATATTCACCACTGATAAGGAGGGAGATCTAATTAGTAAATGAATCTGGATTTAAACATGAGGCGGGTTATAAAGGCAATCTCTCCTCTAGCTAGAAATCCACTGATAAGATTTTTTTTGAGAACTAAAATGAAGAAAAATACAACAAAAAATATTATAATTAATATTAATTATTAGCATTATAATTAGTTGTACAAGTACAATATTTAATTCTTTTAAAGTCTGCATTATTTTGACAGATTTGACAATTCAATTAGAATACAAAAAATGCACTATCAATTAAATTTTTTATTTTTTTTGGCTGGTGTATAATAATTAGTACTGTTATGCATGCAATTATATTTATGCAAAGCTCTTTTGTTTGTACATTATGCATTCTTCCTCTGCTTTTTGACATTTAAAATAAATTACAATACAACAAAAAACTTTTTAGATGATGTTTTATAATAAGAGTTATTTTTAATTGTATAATTATATTTAGTTTTTTTGTTGTGTCTGCATCCTTTTTTGACAAAATCGACAATTAAACATTATAATACAACAAAAACATGCATTATGAATATTGTATTAATATTTTACGGTGGTTAATAATAATCTGTATTGTCATTTGTACTAGTATATTTACTGTTTTTGCTTTTTGACTATTAAAATAAATTACAGTACAACAAAAAACATTATTATTACACTCAAAACTATGAATATTATTAATTGATGATGTATAGTAATAATAATTAATAGTAGCACTATTATTTGTAGACTTATAGTATGCAAAGATCATATGTTTGTACGTTCTCCGATCATCTAGACTGTGTGGTTGATTATCAGCCAATCAGAAGATAATGATTTCTTGTTACTCTTTAAAGCACACATGACCTCATGAACACGTCCTTTCTTCTGCCCTTTACCCTTTAAGACTCTGTCAGTAACAGGCCACTCTCAGCACAGGTACAAACACTGTCCATCTCGACTTCATGACAGAGAAACTGCCTCCCCTAGAGGTGAGATTAAAACTAGCTTCCTCTCATCAACACACATTCACAGCAGGCTTTGTGATCATACTCACGTAATAGTTATCGTTGATTTGGACCATTGGTGCGTTCACACAAGCCCCGAGACATTCGACTTCTGTTAGTGTGAATAATTGATCTGCCGTGGTCTCACCGACTTTGATACCTGAAAGGAGAGATCGTTTTTGGGTTAGAGAATTAAACGTTACTTAAAAAAACAACAACATTAAAATAAATGAAAATACAAAAAAAAAAAAAAAAAACCTTGGAACTTTTATAGTATGATGTGTATATTATTATATTATTTTATTTTTATTTTTTTTATCAATTTTTCTATAATATTTCTTCTATATTATTTCAGCTGCCAAGGCATAATTGCTCATAATTTTTTGTATGAAAACTAATAAAGATAAGTAAATACTATATAGACATTTAAAACAATAATAATAATAGTAGTAGTAATAAAAATGCACAACAAAATTATTTAAAATCTAAAATTGAAGTGAAAACAGAAAATATAAAAATGAAATCCGATTTAAAATATTAACTTGTATAAGAATAATTTATGTGCTGTGGTCTCACCAACTTTGATACATGATGTGAGAATTTTTGGGGCTAAAAATTAAATGCTTATCACTTAGATGTAACTTTTTTTTATGGACATTTAAATTTATAAATTAAAACAAACAAAAAAAAACTTATGTATATATAATTATATTATTATTTTATATTTTTATTACATCAAATTTTGTATTATTTCAACTACTTGACAAGGCATAGTTTCTCATTCTCATAATTCTGAGTTTGAAGAAACAAATATTATTCATAATAGTATATCAATGATACTAAAATAACACTTGTATGGAACATTAAAGAAGATAAAGAATATATAAACTAATGAAAAACTAGCTTGACAAGAAAAAAGTCTTGACTTGGAGTAACATGAGGGTGAGTAAATGATAACACTGCCTCTCAATCTTAACAGCTTCTGATTTAGTTTCTACTTCTAAAATTTGTTCTCAGGAAAAGATGATTACAATCCCTAAGTGTATTATCCCAGGATCGTCAAATCTTCACATTTCAGGCCGTGTTTGAGCAGCCTGGCTTTAGCTTGTTTATACAGCGAGTGTGTTTATTGGTGACGTGCGAGTCGAGATGTCTGTGTGGAGTCCCTGTGGAGAGCTGGAAACGGTTCTCGCTCACCCAGTTTGTTCTGGATGGCCTCCAGGATGCTGTCGGAGTCGCAGAGCATGCAGGGCGTCGTGGTGCAGATCTGGATGTGGTACTTTCCCACTGGCTGACGGAGGAACATGGTGTAGAAAGTGGCTACTTCATAAACCCTCATTGGAGCAACGCCCAGGATCTCTGCCACCTGCAGGAGAAATCACAAATCACGTCAGACACTGGGAAGGGAATGCTTTTAGGACCATAGCTTTCGATCAAAAATATGTGAAACTGAATATTTTAATATGTAATAAAATAAAATAACAGGACATTCACCGTCACAATTAAGCAAATATATATATATATATATATATATATATATATATATAATATATATATATATATATATATACACAGTACAGGTCAAAAGTTTGGAAACATTACTTTTTTTAATGTTTTTGAAAGAAGTTTCTTCTGCTCATCAAGCCTGCGTTTATTTGATCAAAAATACAGAAAAAACAGTAATATTGTGAAATATTATTACAACTTAAAATAATAGTTTTCTATTTGAATATACTTTAAAAAAAATAATTTATTCCTGTGATGAAAGCTGAATTTTCAGCATCATTACTCCAGCCTTCAGTGTCACATGTAACATCCAGTCTATCACATGATCATTTAGAAATCATTCTAATATTCTGATTTATTATGAGTGTTGGAAACAGTTCTGCTGTCTAATATATTTGAGGAATGAAAGGTTAAAAAGAACTGCATTTATTCAAAAAAAAAAAAATAATAATTCTAATAATATATATTCTAATAATATATTTTCTTTACTATCACCTTTTATCAATTTAACACATCCTTGCTGAATAAAAGTATTGATTTTATTTAAAAAAAAGAAAGAAAAAAATAATTACTGACCCCAAATTACTGACCAGTAGTGTATATTGTTTTTACAAAATATTTATATTTTAGAAAACATAGCTTCTCTCTTTTTTTTTTTTTTTTTTACTTTTTATTCATCAAAGTATCCTAAAAAAAGTATCACATGTTCTGAAAAAATATTAAGCAGCAGAACTGTTTCCAACTTTGATAATGAATCATCATATTAGAATGATTTCTAAAGGATCATGTGATAATGATCCTAAAAATTCAGCTTTGCATCACAGAAATAAATGATAATTTAAAGTAAAATAAATTTAAAAACACATTATTTTAAATTGTAATAATATATCACAATATTACATTTTTTTTCTGTATTTTTGATCAAATAAATGCAGGCTTGATGAGCAGAAGAAACTTGTTTCAAAAAACATTAAAAATAGTAATGTTTCCAAACTTTTGACCTGTACTGTGTATATATATATATATATATATATAGTTTTTTTTTGTATATAATATTAATTATATTTTACACCTCTAGAGGAATGGCTAACACTTTGTACAAGCTTCTTTTTGAATAAAAATATAAAAATAAATTTAATTATGGTACAGGATTTGTTTCATGCTTTTTATGACAAAATATCCACAAATTACTGAATAAGTAAAATGCTGAATATCTATAGCAGGTTTAATACTTCACAGTATAAATATATAAAGGCATGTATTATGAAAGTCACGTGTTTCATAAAGCCTGGGAGATTTAAACATACTGCTGTGCACAAAATTAGATGCAGTTAAACTGCACAAAACAAAATACTTCACAAAGTCAAAAACATTGTATGAAATAAAAACAGATAGTATCAACTAAAATTAAAATATGCATGTCAGTTTTATTGAATTTTCCACATTTTAACTATGATTATTTTCACAGTACATTTCCATGACTTCGTCCATGAATTTGTAATTATCGGATAAAAATGTAAAAAATAATCAAACAGAGACTGCACTCAGGGTTATCGCAGTAATAAATAAATAAACAAACTTGAATTAAAATAAAAATCATCTGAAATAAAACATTTAAAAAAAATCTCTCATTTTAATTTAGCTACAACCAAAATAGATAACTAAACTATAACTAAAATAACAGAACAATAAATACATTTTTATTAAACCTATATAGAAAGAAACAAAAACTAATAAAAATGACAAAAACACAATAAAATTGCTAAAACTTGTGAAAATAGAAAATACAGAAACACTAAGATAGCACAGCTCGTATATAGAATAACTCAAATAAATGTATACACTATTAAATCATGTGAAATCACTGCATGTGCATGTCACCTTGTTCATTGCTGAAATAGGAAGCCATCCGTGCTGCCTCTGAGCCAGATCCAGCACAGGGATAGTGGCGGCCGCCTTGTGTCCCTCTGGGTAATTATTAATGATGGCATCAACTCTCTGTTACAGACCAGAAATAACACACACACAGCTATAATCTTCATTCAACACGTCTGACCACAGCAAGACATATCTGATCTTACCTGCGCAACACAGACATATAATAATACAATTACAGCAAAAAATCCTTAAATATGATGTCTTATTATGATATCCCTCACCTTCATGTTCTCTGGAGTGAATTCAAATGGAGTCTCTGGGTTGTTAGCCGGTGTGTCTCTGTGCTGGAATAATGAAAACAGATCAAAACGAATGCAACAAAAATATGAGCTTTATAATAGTGTGTCCTTCTGGTTTAGGGTGCGTATGTGCTCTTTATACAACACAGACGTTTACAGCAGCATGGCAGTGTTAAACAAGCAAATAAAAGAGAATAAAAGTTCTTCAGCTATAAAATAAAGCAGCTCTGAAAAGACAATAGTGTCATTATCAGCTCAAATCAGTTCAGTGTTGATTCATGTTAGTTCAATAACTGAGTAAAGGTCATCAAATTATGAAACAAGCTTAATTCAATTATAAAAAGTCAACGCTGCAGAGTTTGCCAATTATGAAACAAACTCAGCTCTACAGTAAACAATAGTGTGATTATTTAGCTCGAGTTCACATTACTGAATATGAAGTGTCTCATGCACATCAGTGAAAATGCTGCAGTGAACATGAAAAGTCAAGTCTCACCACAAAGAGTCCTCCTGCTCCAGCTCGAGCTGAAGTCTGGTGCAAACTGCGGACGTGCCTCGCCTGCGGAAGAAATACAAGTGTAGAAAAGAGTCGAATAGACTTTTGTTTTTATGGTTTTTTTTTGCAAACTGCAAAACCAACACATCCTTTTTGTATATTGTATGTACTGAGCAAATCTGCAATAATATCTTGTGCACTAAGTATGCAGTGCTTATGCTCTATAATGCTTTCTTTTTAGTGTATATAGTGTATGCTGCATTAGTCACTGCAATATATACACTGCTGTTGAAAAGTTTGGGATCAGTAAGATTTGTATTGTTTTTAAAATAGTCTCTTCTGCTCATCAAGGCTGCATTTATTTGATCAGAAATACTGAAAAAAAAACAGTAATACTGTGAAATATTATTACAATTTAAAATAATCGTTTTCTATTTTAATAGACTTTAAAATATAATTTATTCCTATGATGAAATGCTGATTACTACAGTATTTAGTGTCACATGATCCTTATTATAGATTATAAAATGCTGATTTAATATCAACATTGGAAACCGTTTTAATGCTTAATATTTATTTTTATTTTATTTTAAAAAATTTTGAAGGGGGGGGGGCTGTGATATTTTTTTCAGGATTCTTTGATGAATAAAAAGTAAAAAAATAAAATAAATAAATAAAATAATATTCAAAATAGAAATCTCTCTCTCTCTATATATATAATTAACTTATTCACTGAATCAGGATCATTTACTGATTACTCAACCTGTCTGGGTGAATAGAAACAACTTCTAAAAAATATAATTTTTGTATGATGTTATTCAAAAACATCACAGTGTCTGTAAGTGTCTATATAAACACAGTCAGGCCTCATTATTAGCTGTTAGCGCATTAGCTTCATGTCCTTGCACAGATGTCAACGCCGCTTTACATGATAATAAATTTGCAGTTCCTTCAGCTACCTCCTGAATATTCCGCTTACAGCATATATAAAATAAACCTACCGCATTAGACACGGCAGAGCGCAGAGTTGAAGAGAAAAACATCTTCTCAGTGCGCTCGATCAGACTAAACACAAGCGATGGCGGAGATCAAGTAACGCGAGCTCGATTGAGCGGGTCTAGTTACGCAAGGGACGCTCTAGAGCTGAGTCTGTATAATGGATCACCGAGCGGCAGATGAAACTACAGATGCACATTGTGTTCTTGACATGCCATGATAAAAATAACACAGACTATCAGCATGCACACTTGTAGAACTTCAGATTAAATGCTAAAACGGTTGGTCATGCAACACTGTAACTAAATGTTGTTCTGTTTAACAATTGGGTTTTTATTTCAAATGAAAATAAATTAATTTTTAGTGCTTTCCACATACAATAGGAGATAATTAATGTAATATAATACTTATTCAGGTACTATATTTGTAATTTTAATTAAATATTTCTGCATGTGTTTTTGGTCTAGTATTTTCTTTCATTTTTTCAAGTATAATTGTAAAAATTATTCACAAGTAAAAACTTATTTTAGTCAGAAATAAGTCTGCAACAAGTCTTCATTTAGGTTTAGTGTATGGGTGTGTTTATGTGTTTTTATTATTATTTATTTACATACTTATTGTCATTTCTTCAATTAAAATTGTTAAAATTATTCATGAGTAAAAAAAAAAAAAAATTATGTAGGGTTTGTGTGTGTTATTACAACTAGCCTTATATGAAATCAATGATTTGTCCTCATTATGACCATCAAGTAAACCTTGTGTGTGTGTGTGTGTGTGTGTGTGTGTGAGAGAGAGAGAGAGAGAGAGAGAGAGAGAGAGAGAGAGAGAGAGAGAGAGAGAGAGAGAGAGAGACATGCAGATCATCCGTCTGAGCCTCCCTCTGCAGTGGGATCCGCAGCCGAGCAGCTGCTCAGCCAATGGACACGTAGGAGTGCTGAATGGAGCGCTCTGATTGGTGGAGGCGGTGCTGAGCAGACTGGGCATGTTAAAGGGTGGACACCACATGCACAGCCACAATAAACCGCTTCATCTACTGACTGACAGATCATACAGATTGGCAGATGTCTCCTGTTTCAGACTCCAGCAACAGGGTCATTCCAGGACCTCAGGAGCCGGAGGAGAAGACCTACCATCCGTCCGATGGCCTGTTCACCAATGCACATGTGCCAGACTTTGATGCATATCTTGCCTTATACAAAAAGTCTACAGAGGAGCCTGAAGGTATCATAAAACGGTGCATGCATATAAATGAGAGGGACACTCCAATGTAAGATGCAGTAAACATGTTCATTTAACATGCATTGTAGAGTTCTGGGCTGATGTTGCTCAAGAGTTTTACTGGAAGAAGCCTCCGTCAGGCCAGATGCTGCAGTTTAACTTTGACGTCAACAAGGGGAACATTTACATCAAGTTCATGGAGGGGGCAAAAACCAACATCTGCTACAACGTCCTTGACCGAAATGTGCACGTGAGGAACCTGGGAGAGAAAGTGGCTTACTACTGGTAATCTAACATGTTTTCACTGTGTTGAAATGATGCACACAACTACAACTGCATTTAATGCATGCTTGATCTCATTTAATAGTTGATGCATCTGAGGCCTGCTGCTTGTGTCAAAGTCAAAGCAAAAGAAAAGTCTAAGTAGCAAATATAAAAAATTTGCCAAAAAAAAAAAAAAAAAAAAAAAGAAGTGACAAATGCTGACACATTCCCAGCATTAAATCATAAGTTTTAGTACTTTTGTTATGCACTATCATTTGTATGAGTTCTGTTTTTATGTCTATTTGTTTAATATTATTATATATGGTAATATTAATGTTATACTAACATTATTAGGTATATTATATATAAATTGCTAATAATATACCAGTGTGTGTGTGTGTCTATGTATTTTTATGTCAGTTTTAGTTAAAAAAAAAGTAAGTATGTTGCAACACAGTCATAAATATCTAAAATTAATTTTTCATTACAAATATAATAATTGGTTATAATTATATATAATTAAATACTAATTCTAAATGCTCTAAAGTCTAAATTGCTTTGGGTTAATGCATTTGTGTAAGGTTCAGTCAGTACTTTTAATGTTGAAAATATGATTTTATAAGAATTTACTTGTTGAAGCTCATTTGACATCAGCTATCACATAACACTTGATGATTACATACTGTAAACTGTGATATCATATTGGCTTGATGTCATACTGTATGCAGGTGACATGCTTCAGCAACACTCAGAATAATCCCTGTTGTCATGTCAGCTATGCTCTGAAGTATTAATAGTCTTGTGGAACAAGGGGTGTCATGTAACTGCTGTTATATACAGAAGCACTCAGGTCAAATCAATCATCTGCATGACATTGCCATTTAACCAGATTCTAACAGTGGGTCACATTTCACCCCAAATTTGTGAAGAAATAAGAGAGTTTATTGTGCCTATTTTATTATTAGCATATTTGCATATTAGTATACATATTGTGCATTTTTCAATATTACACATTTTTAGGAGCGTTATTGTATTCATGGCTATTTAGCACTTCTAAACCTAAAATCTGTATTACAACTTGACGGCAACAATTTTTTTTATTATTATTATTTTGTGTGTGTGTGTACGTGTGTGTGTGTGTGTGTGTGTGTGTGTGTGTGTGTGTGTGTGCAATTTCCATTATTCTTAATGTATTCTCATTAATTTAACAGTCAAATAATAATATTAATAAAAAAAAGTATCAACTAGGTTAAACAGGAGCAAACCAAAAACACAGTGGAACACTTATTATTTTTTACGTTTTTATTTTATTATTATTATTATTATTATATTATTATTATTATATGTATTATTTAATATTCTTTATAATTTATTATTTAAATAATAAAATATATAATATATGTAATAATTTTAAATCCATAGTATAAATAAATGTATATATACATATATACACACACAATTTATTATTTAAATAATGCATTATATATATTTTATATTTTATTAATTAAATTATATATATATATATATATATATATATATATATATATATATATATATATATATATTAATATATATCATTATTATTTAAGCAAAATACGATTTAGTTTTTTCAATAGACAAATGTCTAACTGTGGCAATCTAAATCTAAACATTTGAATAATTTCAAATGAACAGGTTTGCACGGGTGAACAGAAGCGTGCTATGAGGACAGATTCCTGAGGCTGTAGTTCTTACAGTCTAGACTGTCTCTCTCTGGCACGTTACATGAGGTGGTTTTGGCAGAGAGTCTCCTAACAGATGCCAAGAACGGAAGCATGAGAACCATGCTGAGGCGACACTTCAGTTAGACATTAACCATCAAGGGCTAATGGAGGACAGAGGATTACACACAGGCTATAGCACTAGGAACACTACATATACTCAAACATATGGGGCCTTTGTTATGTAATACAAAATATGATGCAATGTGCGTCCTCAGAGGTCAGCATCTATTCTTTATGCTGCCATCTATTCATACCTAAGGGGTCGCTTAGCTTGATCTTTCCTTTTTTGGACGGCCAGGTGCAGTTTCACAGTAAACCCAGACTGAAAGCTTTCATGGTGATTTGCACTGTCACGGTGTTCCCTGTGTTGTGTGAATTTGTGCACCAGCTACAAACACATTGTCTTCAGAAAATGTAAACATCTAAGTCTAATGTGTAGTTTAGCAAGGCATTTTGCCATATTAAAATCTGTTGAATTGACTTGTGCAATAAATGAAGCCCACTGGCCAAACGCACAGCTGACGGACATCCAGATCTAATGCAGGCAGCAGAGCCAAAGTACAACCCTATTCCTGTAAAAATGAGACACCTACAGTGGGGTCCAAAAGTCTGAGAACACACTGACTATCAAAGTCTAAATTCAGTGTGGGAATAAACAGTTTTAGGGTTGAAAACAACAAATGAATATTATGGGATAAAACGAAGAAGAATTGTTTCATATTCTGCATTATTTTTAAATGCGAGTAAATTAGTGTCGCTGATCATGTTTTTTGCTTCCATTAAAGCACAAGATGTATAATGAATATTTTGAATGAATAATGCTATTGTTAAAAAAGGTTTCCAAACAGTACTATTTTAGTATTCCTTATATACTCTCATAGCACATATTAATATTTTGAATTATTATTAAATTAATCTTGAAATATTTTTACATTTTTAAATTTTCAGTTTTCAATTTAATTTTGTTTTTGCATTTTTGTCATTTTTATTAGTTTTTGTTTTTTGATATTTCTATTTGGTTAATATCATTATTCATAGTGATATTATATATAATATTACTATTAATATACTATAAAAGTCATTTTAGTGCATAATCTTATTTGTTTCATTTATTTGCTAATGCAACATTTTCATTTGCGTTTTTTAAGTTCAAGTTATTCATCAGATATTTGTTTTATATTATTTCAGATTTATTTCAATGAATGGAAACAGTTATTGATAGTTTTAGTTAACAATAACAACACTGCATTCAACTTTTCACTCAAATTGCAGATAATAGAATTTATCGTGACAAAATAGACAAATTTTCACAGTCGGTCTCAGACTTTTTGTAATTGCAAAATCAGTTGAAACACAGATTAAATTGTGTAATTATGTGCCTAATGTGTCTGATAAAGTATGTTCAAAAGGCCAGCAACACTGTATTGCATAATGAAGTCATTATTTCCTAATAGTTTAATATTGATCAATGTTTTCTTCAGGGAGGGAAACTCACCTAATCATCACCAGACCATCACCTACAACCAGCTGTTGAGAAACGTGTGCCGATGTGCCAATGCATTGAAGCTGTTGGGTAAGACCATCTTCCTCCTCTGGGTTTACATTTGCTCAGATTTTCTGGAATGCAAATGCAATAATAGTGTGTAGATTCTGAACCTCTGACATTCATGTGTGAGTATTTCATTAATGCTTTCAGATTTACAACAATACTTCTTTCTGTGACCCAGGTGTGAAGAAAGGAGACAGAGTGGCCATCTACTTGCCCATGATTCCAGAGCTGGTGTATACGATGCTGGCCTGTGCAAGAATCGGGGCTGTTCACTCGATAGTGGTGAGCAGCTTTACAGATCTGTAGTATAGTTTTACATTAAAGAAATAGTCTGGCTTTAGGAACAGTTCATCCAAAAGTTAGCTGAAAATATCCTCACCCTCAGGCCTCACCATCAGATCTGGAGAAATGTAACATTGCATCACTTGCTCAGCAAAGGATCCTCTGCAGTGAATGGGTGCCATCAGAATGAGAGTCCAAACAGCTGATAAAAACATCACAATAATACACACCACTCCAGTCCATCAGTTAATGTCTCGAGAAGACAAATCTACATTAGGACATTTTAACAAACAATTGCTTCTGACTGTGATGAGTCCTCTATCCATAATATTCTCAAATTATCTCTAATAATATATCTTGAATATGAAAAAGAATTCTGCATAGATCAAGCACCGTTTACAAATGAAAACAGTCAAAAACTGCTCTAAACAAATATGTATGTGGATTTTGAGAGACAACAGGAGATGGACTTTTTCACTAGAGGAACCGTTATTATGGATTATGGGCTCATATTTTGGCCAAAACGATGGTTTGAAGTTAAAAACATCATAATGAAGGACTTGTTTCACACAAACACGCAGCTTTCCACATCAGAAGACGTTAACTGATGGACTGGAGTGGTGTGGATCACTTGTGGATTATTGTGATGTTTTTATGAGCTGTTTGGACTCTCATTCTGACGGCACCCATTCACTGCAGAGGATCCTTTGCTGAACACGTGATGCAATGCTACATTTCTACAAATCTGTTCACACGAAGACACAAACTTCTATAAAACTTCTTATTTCTCCAAAAATGTCTACATCATGGATGGACTGAGGGTGAGTAAATTTTCAGCAAATTTTCAGTTTTGGGTGACCTTTTCTTTAAGCTCGATCATCTGTTGTGGATGATCAGATGGAGAGTTTGGCACAGTATCGTTAATATGCATGAAATGATTGCAGCCTCACTTACAATGCCAGGACTATTTCTGCCCGCCAAGCCTCTTTAGCCATGTAAAGTGTGTATACAGAGTTTAAAATAGCACTGCTTTCAAGGGTACTTTATATCTGATATCAAAGCCTATTTTTATGTTTTTGTGATGACCCCATTTCAGCCAGACTGTTATTCTGATCATTTGTTTTGGAACCTCAGATATCCATATAATTTATCTTGAGATAAATAAAGATAAAAGTCTTCCTCATTCAGTTTGCAGGGTTCTCGTCTGAGTCTCTGTGCGAGAGGATCATGGATGCTCAGTGCAACATCCTGGTAACGGCAGGTAACATGAAGTGTTTTAATGACGAGGATTATTTTGCTCAGTAGATGAGCTCACAATGAGAATGATGAAATACAGTATGTGATAACCAGAGATAATGTGACGAGAGATGTGTAGTCGCTGATCACAGTTGAAAGACAAATGGCTTTGTGTGCCATTGAGAAGGTGATTAGCTACACTTGATTGAGTTTACAAGTCGTTTTTAGGAGGGGGGTGATTCCAGCTCATGTTGGATTCCTAACATGTTTGTGTTATATCTTTAAATACAGCTGGATAAAACAAAAACTGCGTCAGTCTTCATTTCAGGCTGCAAAGCAACAAAATTGCATTATTTTAAAAGGGAGGGGGTGATTCTTTTCTATACCCACTCAACAGTATATATATATTATAATTTTATTTCAAGTATTAGTAGCCTCTACATATAAACTCAAGGATATCTTGTTTTATTGGTAATTTAAAGATTCGATGTCACCACACAAGCGTTGTCTAATTCAGTGACTAGTTCTTCTCCAGAGTCTCCTTATGAACACCTTTGTTTCCTAAAAGACTGATAAAATAATGTGCATCTTCCTACAGTTAATCTTTCTCTTCCTATCTCATGTGTTTGCTCTTTCTCTCTCTCTCTCTGTGTGTGTGTATATGTGTCCTACAGATGGTGTTTACAGAGGTGACAAGCTGATCAATCTGAAGAAGATTGCGTCTGAAGCTCTGGAGCGCTGTAAGGAGAGGTACGTCCCTGTCTGCTGCTCTCCGCTATCAGAGGAACCTCTGTTTACATCAGCCTCTCACCCATCCATTATACACACACACACACACACACACACACACACACACCGGAGCACTCACCCTGTCAGAGACTGCCAGGGGTTTCCAGGCAACGGCACAGTTTGGAACCCTTCGCTTCATGTCACCATGGCAACGTATGAAATGAGACACGCATCATAGAGCAAACAGAAAGCATGTAACATGGGTGTGGATTGCGTAGCGTGTGACTGAATGATGTTGTTGTTGAATTTGGCACATAACCATTTATGATTATTGATGGTGTCACTCAATAAATGACATAATGCCATGAACATGTATGCAAACATTGCTATTATTATTCATACTTACTCATATGAGCTTAGAAATGAGCAAAAACCTCTAAAACCACCTTAGCAACCACATAATAATGCCCTAGCAACGATCCACTGCACTCTAGAATCAGAGGTGGATTTTGTGATTTGGGGACCCCAGGCATAATGCAGGAATGGGATCCCATACAATTTCACACATTTACATCCTTGAGGTTCCTTTCACCGTTTACATACATTTTTCTGAATGGTTATATTGAATTTTAATCAAAAAGCATGTCTACTTAATTGAAATCATGAAACTTGTTTTATTAAAAGTTAAATGTCCATTAAATTTCATTCTTAGGGCCCAAATTCTGTGCTTTGCTTTTTAAATTTTCTGCATTGCTTTTTAATGGTTTAATCAAAAACACAGTAAATTCCACAGTAAATTCTGTTTTTATGAATGGATTCTGGGATTTCGTCCCTGCATAGGAAATCACAGGGCTTTACATGTGTTACAAGAAGCATGTTCAGCATAGACGCGCAGACGGTTGTTGTGGTAATGAACACCACAGCAGCCACTCGTGCATCCATGCATCTCATATATAAAAAGCATTTTAGGGGGGCCTTGGCTTTTGGGGGCCCAAGGCGGTCGCCTACCTTTGCCTAGTGGTTAAGTCCGCCTCTGCCTAGAATCATCACAGTCAATTTGCACAATAATTAATTTTTTTCTTTTAAATATAATTTTCTGTAATTATTGCGATCTCTGTCTTTCTCAGCATGGCGTCGTGTGTTCAGAAGTGTGTGGTGGTCAAACATCATGCCTTCAGAACCAACAGTGATGCTTCCAACAAACTACAGGTTGGTCAAACAGTCGAGTTTTATGGACTGGACTTATTTGATGCATTTCTAGCATGAAACATTACCATGCATTTTTGTTGAATAGAAAGTAAATAATGGCAAAATGTTCCTACTTAAATATATATATATATATATATATATATATATATATATGTGTGTGTGTGTGTGTGTGTGTGTGTTAAATAATGGCAATATGTTCCTATTAATTAAAAAATCTCTCATATATTACTCTCTCTAGAAAGATAATGACTAAACTATTGTCTCGTGTGTGTGTGTGTGTGTGTGTGTGTGTGGGTGTGCTCCAGACCCCATGGGATGAATCATGTGACATTTGGTGGGCTGATCTGATGGACGGTGTGTCAGACGAGTGTGAGCCGGAGTGGATGGACTCAGAAGATCCTCTTTTCATACTTTACACCAGCGGCTCGACCGGAAAACCCAAGGCAAGGGACCTCTCACCTAGAATTTTAAATATAGAAGTATTATATACAGTACAGTACATGAATACACTACAGTGTAAAAGTTCAGCTCAGTATGATTTTTCATTTTGGAAGAAATTAATACTTTTATTTAGCAAGGATGCATTAAATCGATCAAAAGTGACAGTACATTTCTAATGTTATGAAAGATTTCTATTTCAAATAAATGCTGTTCTTTTGAACTTTCTATTCATCAAAGAATCCTGAGAAATATATTCTGCAGCACATCTGTTTTCAACATTGATCAAAGAATCCTGAGAATGAACAGTTTATCAGCTATTAGAAGAACATTGATAACAATCAGCAATATTAAGGAGCATTTCAACATTGATAATAATCAGAAAGTTTATTGAGGAGCAAATCCTGGAGTAATGATGCTGAAAATTACAGGAATAAATTACATTTTAAAATATATTCAAATAAAAAACTATTCTTTTAAATTGTAATAATATTTCACTATTTTTACTGTATTTTTGATCAAATAAATGCTGCTAAATGTACTAAAAGTTACCTAGTAATGGTAACCTAAAATGGTGTAAATCTGCAAAACAGCACATTTAATTTCCATCAGCACTTGTTGAATTAATGTGACAATAATTTTAGTATGATATTGTTTAAAAAAGTTTCAGCAGCACATACTGCTTCACATACTATAAAAAGAAATGGTAAGCAGTATACAGTATACACTGCACAGTGTGCACTAAGCTCATGAACTCATTGATTCATTCCTTCATTTCTGTACAGGGGGTCGTTCACACCGTCACTGGCTACATGCTCTATACATCACTGACCTTCAAATATGTTTTCGATTATCACCATGATGACGTTTACTGGTGCACTGCAGACATTGGCTGGATAACAGGCCACTCCTACATCACGTACGGCCCACTAGCCAATGGCGGCACAAGCGTGCTGGTAAGAAATATGATGCAGAATATTTACTTGCACATACTGGTAAACTGTGAACTTGTTTCTGCAATATTCAGCATAGCTTTTACTGTAATTTCCAAAAACATAAAGTAAATCTGATCATTTACCACAAACAGTTTGAATGAGAGTGATTTGGTGTGTAGTTTGAAGGTGTGCCGGTGTATCCTCATGTGGGCAGACTGTGGGAGATCATTGAGAAGTACGGAGTCTCCAAGTTCTACACTGCACCCACTGCTATAAGACTGCTGATGAAATATGGGAGAGAACCACTGCAGCAGTGAGCCTGCGCACACACACACACACACACACAC
>NC_056573.1:25765262-25869308 GCF_018340385.1 Cyprinus carpio | reverse complement strand
ATTCAGATTTAGTTGTTTTTTTTCCCCTCAGAATTGTGACTGTGTTTTTCATAATTGCAAGTTCATTGTTTTTTTTTGTTTTTTTTTGCAATTCTGACTATCCCTTGCATTCCTAATTTTTTACAGAAAACAAAAATAAAAACTATAATAATATCTCAATCATACTAAAATAACACTGATTTCAGTACTGAAAATGATTTGAAATATTATTAGTTTCAGTTTTACTTAACAATAACAACTATGTCTGACACTTAATACTATCCAGTGCAGTTACAATGTTAGTTTATTAGAGTTTATTAGTCTTGAACTCAGTCTTGAAACTCTCATTATCAAGGAACCCATTGCTTCACCTTATGATGCTACTCCTCCATCCATTAAAACTCATGAAAGTCGCAATTGTTCCATCTGACTGTGCAGCTAATGTTTGTGCAGCTGTTACGGTTTGTTTGTCGGTGTTGCATTGACTCAGCAACTCTTCAGATGCTGTTGCGTTGATTGAATAACGACTGCTAATGGGACAGATATGCTTTTGCTCTTCCTGTGTTTGTTTTTACTGCAGGCTCTTTTAGCCGATGAGACCGCAGCTACAACGTCAGCTAATGTACTACCTACCGCACTGCTGACTTGGTTGTGGCTGTCATATTTCTGTGCGTTGTGTTTGTAACAGTAGATTAGACTTGGCGCGGCTTCAGCGTTTCTGCTCAACCAATCATTTATCAGCACTGTTACCATGCAAAAAGATAGGTGGAGGCAATGGAGTGCTCTGATTGGTCGCTTTGAAAGAGAGGGATTGCCTCCCGCCTATTTTAGCCAGTAATTTGAGGCGACTGCATATCATCAAGTGGACGGACACGCGTTGTGTAGACGATTTATGCACATGTATGTGCACGCAATATTACAGTGTCTCTCAGGATGAGCTAAAATTGATGAGGCAGCAGATTAGTGTCCTGCCAGTGTCCTCGTGAAGTTGATGTAGGTGTGTGTGTGTGTGTGTGTGTGTGTGTGTGTGTGTGTGTGAGGCACACTGTGATTCTGTCCTTGAAAGTACCATAATGAACTGATGGGAGAGAGGGAAATAGAAAGAAAGGCAGACAGAGAGAAACAGGGGTTGGGAATAGACCTGTAGGGGTCAGGGACGAGTGACCTGCTTCTCTGTGCTGTGAGCTGCACTCCATTTGGAAAATTCTCCTCTTGAAAGGCCTCTTCAGTTTTAAAGTGACAGTTCACACTGCAAAAATGATTTCCTTCCTTAGTATTTTTGTCTTGTTTTCCATTACAAAGATCTTAATATTCATAAATTTAGATGCTTTTACTTGCATAATCAAAATGACTTTTGAGTTAACGCTTAAAACAAGAAAAATTATCTACCGATGAGGTAAGAAAAATTCTTAAGAAAATATTTTCTCAATTAATTTGGATACATTTTTCAGAAAACAAGACTTAGTATCTCATTCTTAATATCTGAAAATTGATTTGGCTTCTCAAGTAAATGTATCTTGATTAAATTTTTTTTTTTTTTTGTAGATATTTGTAACGGGGAAACTACACAATTTTTGCAGTGCACCTAAAATTGTTGCTTTATTTTTTTTTATTTTTGATGTACTTTTATGTCTCGCCTTGAACAAAGGAAATGTGCCATATAAACAGAGCTGTATTATTATTATTTTATAAAAATACAGTACTGCTCAAAGGTTTGGGGTTGGTAACATTTTTAAAATGTATTTTCCGGTCATTTAGTTAATGTTAATTTCAACATTTATTAATGCATTATTAAAATCAAAGTTCAGCTTGTTAACATTAGTTAATGCATTGTGAATTAACCAACTAACAATGACTGACTGTATTTTCATTAACTAACATTAACCAAGCTTAATAAATACTGTAATAAATGTACGGTTCATGGTTCGTTCATGTTAGTTAATACATTAACTAACATTAACTAATGGAAGTTTCTTGTAAAGTGTTACCCGCTTATGTATTACAAAGATAAAATCGCAGACGACATGAGTCATCACACTCTGTTTTCAAGTATGATGTATGCATGCATTCAAAGTGTACTGTTATATGAAGTTTATGAATGACTGTCATCCCTCAGGACACCTCGAGCTCAGACTTTCATTCTCTTAGACTAGAGAGACCACCGTTGATTGTCTGTTATATCTTTCTGTCTGTCTTTTGCCCCAGGGGTGTTTTGGACACAGACAGTCCTGTGAAATTTCATGCCTTGTTTCTTACAGTGCCAGAAGAGGAAGGATGACGCATACATTTCTATGATTCTGTGTCCCTCCACGTTTCTTATATTGAACGATGCCATTTGATTTGCGTCATAGCTGCGAGCTCCTTCACATTCAGCTCAGCTGCTGTTTTGCTCTGTGTGTGTGTGTGTGTGTGTGTGTGTGTGTGTGTGTGCAAGCATTGCTTATTTTTATCGCTGCTATGAAAGTGTGTTGATGGGGTACTAAATCTGGAAGGCTGGGAAGTGGTCTGGATACTAAAAGAGATTGACAGAGCCGGACAGATTAGATCAGATAGAAGAAAGATGCTGCTCTGCTGTCCCGATGCGATGGAGACACAGATGTGGCAATAGCTTTCTTAAAATAAGATGCTTCAGTCTGCTAGGCCGGATTTCAAAGCTGTTGCATTGGTTTTTAGATGTGCACATCCCAGGAAGTACAAGTTGTTTTGACACTGAAGGAGTCTTCAGACCTGTGGGGAAAGAATAAAGTTTTTCTTAACTACTATTTTCATGTTTTCTGACTTAGAGATATTTTATATTTCACAAAATACTTACTTAACACATAGCTTTTTATCTTATCTAAACATTTTTCATCATGATATGCTTTCTACTTAAAAATTAGTTAACAGATGGAGAGAATTTGTAAGTGAAACGCTTTAAATTAGTTGTTCTAGACAAGGATGGTACACAATCACACATCACAGCCAATCACTTTTATTTATATTATTTGAGATTTTCTTATATATATATATAGGAATTACGTTTTCATAATGTAACTTAAGAACTTTTAAGAAGATTTTTGTGAATCTGGCTCATGTAGTTTGTTTTTATTTAGTTCCAAATTCTATACAAAATTTGTTACTAGGTCACAGGTGAGCAAACTGTCCCATCATTGGTCTGAGAGATTGTGCACGATTTGTGTTCTGGGTTTTGCTCAAAGCATCATTTTCAGATTTCAAGGTGTACAGGTGTTGTTTTGTTAAATAATTTCTAGTTAGCAGGTTGAGCCAGTCTCAATTATGCATCTGCAAAAACAATATTACAATGCACCTGTTTTGCAGAGGAATAGGCATTTTATTTGTGCTGTGCAACAGATTTCTTTGTTTATGTGTTTTTAGGGAGACTTACTCTATTGGCAGATAAAACATTTAAACAGCGTTAAACTACTGTTTCTGAAAGGAATTCATGTTTTATTTAGCAATTGATCAAAAGTGACACAAGACATTAAACATTTTACAAAAATAAAATGCTGTTCTTTTGAAATTTCTATTCATCAAAGAATCCGGAAAAATAAATTGTATGACGCTCTTCACAAAAACATGAAGCAGCACAACTGTTTTCAACACTGATAATAATCAGACATGTTTCTAGAGCAGCAAATCAGCATATTAGAATGATTTCTGAAGATCATGTGACACTGAAGACTGGAGTAATGATGCTGAAAATACAGCTGCGCATCACAGGAATAACATTACATTTTACAATATACAACAATAGAAAACACTATATTAAATTGTAATAATATTTCAGAATATTTCTATTTTTACTGTATTTTTGATCAATTAAATGCAGCATTGGTGAACAGAAGAGACTTCCTTCAAAATCAGTCAAGACTAAGTAATTTCAAAGTCTTATTTTCCTGTGTTTTCAGTCACTGTCATCTGCTGGTCTGTCTGAGATGATTGATCTCTTTGTACGTCAATCAAACGGTTTGTTCCTGTCCAAGCGAATGGTTCTTAGCCAGAATATGCGGCAGTGTGCATTAGACATTTTTGACAATAATTAAAAGTCTGTTTATGTGACTCTAGGTTATAGATTCCCGCTGCTCCAGTGCTCACAGGGGGTCTGACATATTTTTCAGGAAATAACAAGAGAAGAATTTCAATTAGACCAAATGCCCATTCATTCTATTCTCATGAATTGTGCTCCTATATTAAACTCTCTCTCTAAACTCTCTCTCTCTTTCTCTTCTGCAGTCAGCAGCTGCCACTGCAGCAGACTGACACCAAACCGTATCTCTCGGGTTTCACTGAGCTTTCCTTACCGCCCGCTGCTGCTCTGAACAGCCTGAGGAAAAAGGCATGACAAATATCCCTAGATCTCTGTCTTCTCTCTCTCTGCTTCTCTTTATTGCACTAACCTTCTGGAATCATTCATCTTCTCCGTGCAGAAGCGCCTAATATCCGTAATCACCGGTGATTCTTTCACTTCATCCATTAGCAGTCTCAAAATACGCTAGAGTCTCCGTCTGTCCCAAAGACTGTCATTGGTACAGATGGGTAGATAAACATTGAGACTATTTAATTAATGCAGTACTTCATCAATGTTGTTTTCTGTGACTGATGTGACTGATGTGTTCTCCCCAAGACCTTCAGGATGAAACTGTTCCCGGAAAGAAACATCAGGTTCTCGAGGGATTTATGTAAAATATGTAAAATAAATTATATATGTGTATTAGGGACCAATTCTCACTACTGACTAATGCATCACAATAAGACCGAAACAAAGTTTGAGTTTCTCTGAAATGTGGTTTTGACTCCTTAAAGCTTAATGATTCTTTTTTTGCTGAATAACAGTGAGACTTTCTGGCTGACTTGAGACTCTGTTGAGGCACTCGAGGGCAGGCTAGCTTTGGCTCGGCTCACTGTACCTGCAGGCAGAAATGTGCTTACTACCGTAATGAGGTGATTTATTCTAGAATCAGTGCGGTGAATAATACATCTCTGATCCCAACCTGAAATTAGACTTCTTCATCTTTATTTTCAGCAAGAGGACACCAGGACTTCACAACACACACATACACACACACACACACACACACACACACACACACACACACACACACACACACACACACACACACACACACATACAGCTCGGCTCCCTGGTTTTCATTTATCTGATATACAGGGAATGAGGGACCAGGGTTTTGTTTGCTTCTACCTAGACTGGAAAATCTTTAGGTAGGAATCAATATGGTGCCCTGGGATTATAATACTGTCATTTAGTCAATTTAGACTGTTTTAAAACACTGAGGTTGAAAATGTGTGTGTGTGGGTGCATGAAAACACTGTCTTTAAAAGAATATGTTGCATTTTATTTGATCAGAAATACAGTAAAAACAGTAAAATTGTGAAATTATTAGAATTTTAATATAACTGTTTTCTATGTTCTAATATATTTTGAAATATAATTTATTCCTGTGACATAAAGATGAATTTTCAGCATCATTACTCCAGTCTTCAGTGTCACATGATCTTCAGAAATCATTCTAATATGCTGATTTGCTGCTCAGAAACATTTCTGATTATTATCAGTGTTTAAAACAGTTGTGCTGCTTCATGTTTTTGGGGAAACCATGATACATTTTTTTCTGGATTCTTTAATGAATAGAATGTTCAAAAGAACAGTGTTTATCTGAAACAGAAACCTTTTTTAACATTAAAAATGTCTGTACTGAGCATTTTAATGTTATTTTAATGCTTGCCTTACCAAACACCCCTATTAACTTAAAACAACACTTTTGATTAATATATACCATTTGAAAAGGACAAGAATACCACAGTATTACAATCACATAAAAATGATGTTATGATCTTTTCCGGGCTTTATTTTTATGGTAATCCTAAAGTCTTTTTGGAGCTTCTTGTGTTCTTGCAACCTGAGCGGTGCGTGTGATCTGTGTGCTATTTCTGGCGGTGAGAGGATGGTCCCCGTCCTGTCACTGGAGTGAACCGCAGAGATGTGCAGAGGCACAGAAGCAGTCAGAAACGCTCAGTGCACTGCTGCAGATTTAGAGCATGTCTAACAGAAAGCCTGTTTATAAATACACACACACACTCTGCACAGAGACACACATAACCGCCTCTTAGGATGGGAGAGAATTTAGATCTGTGGAGGTTTTGAATTTTGATGTGAGATGCATTTTAGGTTACAGAAGAGAATAATTGTGAATAATTCAGAGGCAGTTTAATCGGGTGATTCCTGATGAGTGTGGAACGTCAACAGACAACTAACCATGTTAATTGTCCATTGACGCTTCATCATAGTGTGTGCTTAACTACAACTGAAAAAATTTACTCTGAAACATTTTTCAGTCAGGAATTGCTAGTCAGTTTCACAAATAATTACAAAGAAACAAGAAGTAACAGATTGAATTAATTGCAAATTGCAGACTTATTGTAATACATAATCCAAAAACACTGAACACAGTATCATCAAATTAGGTTATTTTAGCCCCCAGTTTTTTTTTGTAACTGTTGTTTTATTAACAACTTTGAAAATTAATTTTTTACACTACTGCTAAGACAGGCATAAAAAGGTCAGGCCTAAGAAGAGATCTGGCAGATTAAAGAGTGAGCGCTCGCTATTAGAATTATAACAGCAGTTAAATCCATGAAAACGAGGATATTCACACTTCTCAAGAATTATGTTATATGGAACTAATGGAATATGGATTTCTGCCCTCAGATTTCAGACTAACCATATTTATATTTTCTAACCTTTTGTCTCTGTTAGTTACACACACACACACACACACACACACACACACATTTACTTCGCTCCCTAAATGAGGCAGTATCATAGACTTTTATTGCTTTACATTTATATTAAAAGCTAATTAGGTGACTGCATTTAGATTATATTTATGCATTTGGAAGACGCTTTTTTTTTTAAAGTGAGTTACATTGCAATAAAGTTTTTTATTTGATCAGTTTACGCATTTCCTGGAAATCAAAACCCCTTGGTTTTGCAACCTTATGCTCTACAGACTACAACTTTAGCCCTAAAAGAAAAGAAAACTCTGTGCTTTGCTTACAATATTTATGAATCATTGTTCTTTGGAGGACGTCTGCAGGTGTTGAAAAATGGAGGTTTTGTCTGAACTAACTCTGTCCCCACAGTACAGCTAAGTAAACACACACAGCGAAGTTCAAAAGTTTGGAGTCAGCATGATTTTTCTGAAAGACATTAATAATTTATTTTCATCAAAGAATCCTGAAAAAAAGCAGTTTCCACAAAAAAAGAAAAAAAATATATATATTCTTTGTGTTCAGACCTGTGTCATATTTACTATATATATGTGTGTGTGTGTGTGTGTGTGTGTGTGTGTGTGTGTCTATATGAACTCCAAATTTTACTCTGATGTTAGTATGAATAACATCAGCGTTTGCATGCTAAACCAGTGAGAACAGTGGCATGTCCTGACCTGTCCTTGTGCATAACCTTTCACACCGATCAGTAAATGGCTCCATCAGCGGCGACTCAGTTTTCATTTAATTTGGCTGTAAATGAGGCGAGAGAAGATACAGTTCGACGTAACACTGGTTTATCAGTCCAGCTGTATCACATTACTTTCTTCTAACTTACCCATTAAACACAATTTCCTTTATCGGTCCATCAGTGAACCACTTAGATCAACACTGCTACTGCTTAAACTGAGTGACATCTTTACCGTGAAGCATCTGGATCAATGAAATGCTGGGAGAAGCGGTTTCAGGGTATAGATCCAATCAAGGCTGTTCAAAACAGTCCAGATGATGCACAGAGTGCACTTATAAATGCAGAGCACAAATTCCGAGAATGGGACACTGTACTTGGCTACGTCACATCACTTTGACTTTGACTTTCACCTTACAGTTCAATCCCTCATATTGAAATATGAGACTGGAACCCCTGTTTTTGCAACTGTACCTACAGTATAATAGTTTGTTTAAATAACATCTGTTGTCATTGATGCTTTGATCTCTAAGTTCTAAAATTCTAAAAATCTAGTACACTGAGCTCTTTTATTGCAAGATCAAGGACAATTTTTTTTTTTTTTTAATCTCTGGAAGTTCTAAAATTCTAAAAATCTATTGCATTGAACACTTTATTTCAAAAGATAATTTTTTTTTTTAATCTCTGGAAGTTCTAATATTGTAAAATCTAAAAGATTTAATTCTGTTACTTTTAAAATACCAAGTCAAATTAGTAAAAGTATTTTTTAAATCTCTGAAAATTCTAAAATCTAGTCTCTGCTATTTCAAAAATCAAGGACATTTTTATTGATTTGTTTTTGAATTTTTAGAGGTTCTAAATGTCTAAAATCTATTAAATTGAACTGTTATTTTAAAAGATAAAGGATATTTTGTTTTGTTTTGTTTTGTTTTGTTCTGGAAATTCCAAAATCTAGTACATTGAACTCTAATACATTGAACATTGTTTGTGTGTGTGTGTGTGTGTGTGTGTGTGTGTGTGTGTGTGTGTGTGTGTGTGTGTTTAAATTCTTAAAATCTAGTAGCTTATATTGAACTCTGTTATTCAGTCAGAAGATCACTAAATTCTTGAATCTCTGGAAGTTCTAAAATTCTAAAATGTGGTTCATATATTATTTCAAAAGTTCAATAAAAATTTTGTTTGTTCGTATGTTATTTTTGAATTTCTGGACATTCAGTTTTTTAAAATGTAGTACACTGAACTCTGTCATTTCAAAATATCACGTAAAATTATTATTATTGTTGTTATTATTATTATTATTATTATTATTATTATTTGAAACTCTGGAAGTTCTAAAAATCTAAAATCTATTCTAGCTTTATTTCAAAAGATGAATGGAAATGTTTTTCATGTGACCTCCTTTTAAAACCAATCTTTGAACACTGTTGACCCGGCGCTGACAGATGCAGCCCACTTTCATGTTCCTATGAAGTTGTAGAATGAGAGCAGTAGTGGGGCCTTTATAAAGCTATACGAACACACAGGCAATTACTCTCACAAGCGGTTCAGGGACCTTTACAGGTGCTTCACAAACACCTGCGTCAGCAGATGCTGCTGTGCAACAGGGAACACACACGACTGCAATGCTAATGCCTCCGCTCTGACCTGCTTTCTTTTGTTTTGCCTAGATCATTCCATCATTACTGTTCTCTTTCTGTCTCTGGAAATAACACAGTTTGAGGGATGTTTGGCTCGTCAGTGTTAACTAATGATCTGAGGCTGGGATTTGGGGGTCGTACATTGCTTGAAGAACGTGGAGCTGGATTAGAGCAATGACAGAAAACATTAAAAGTTTTTATGCTGACATGGATGTTTCTTCAACAACCTGTTTGGCCCTTTTAGAAAGTGAGCTTGTTTTAAAACAAATTTTCACCCTCTTAGTAGGTCTTTTCACAGGAGATTTTTTCCTCCTTGTGATTTAATGAAGATTTCCACCACAATCTAAAATTAACATGCCTTATCTGGTGGAAATGACATGTTATGAATAACTCTGCTTCTATTATAATTATCTAGCATAATTTGACATATGTACAGCTTGATCAAATTATATTTACCTTATTTTATCTCTCATATTTTCTCTTCCCTGACACTTTTTAATTTGTAACAATTTGATATTTTAATATAATTGAGATACTATTATAGTTTTAAATATATAATACATTTTATTTGTATATTTTTATTTTAGTGATTTTGTTGTGTATAATGTTATTATTATTAAGTTCCATTTATTTTTTATTTCAGTTTTAATTAGAGTTCAGTATTTTTTACACTCTTAAAGTAAATGTTTATTAAATGTTTATTTATTTATTCTTAAATTAAATGTTGCTTTGGCAACTAACTGAAACAAGTTTTTCATCTAATATATATATATATATATATATATATATTTTTACATGTGTCTATATATATTTTTTTATTTAAATTATATATATATATATATATATATATATATATATATATATATATATATATATATATATATATATATATATATATATATATTGACTACTTCACTCTTTCACAACTGATATTGTCCTGATATAAATAATATTCACACATTCAGTCATTTAAAATGATGATTCATAACCCATGACTTGTTTTCTTGGGAGTAGCTTACCTCATGTAGTACCCAGATGACTTTGGCGTTTATGTATTTGGCCGATGATTTTCATCCATTCAAGGTGTATATTGTTATGTTTGGTATATTATTTATGCTTTATCAGTGTTCATTTAGGTGAATATCTTTTTTTTTTTTTTTTGAGTACTCTGTGTTTTGGACTACTACAATCTGGACTTGGCAAAACATACAGTTGAGTCCAAATGACCAAAGAAGCATTAATCATCAAGAGTGATGAACTCTGTTATTTGTCCTGTGATTTTCTTTGTCTGTTCTCTCCTGGCCTCATTTTTCTTGGATATTGACCAGCATACAGTGTGTGTTGAATAACCTTGGCATGGCTCGTGTCTGTGAATGTTTTGTACTCCAGATGATACCAATTTTCTTTAGATGTTTAGTCAGTTTGCTTGTGTTGAAGTCCTGTGAATCTCCTGCCTCTCTTTGAAGTGGCTGTCACAATTAGCAGTCTTACTTGTATTTTTAAAGCAGTGTTATTTTACTGTTATTTATATACTATTAGTTTTTATTAATATTTAGAGTTTTATAAAATATTTGTAGTTTGATAAAATTGTATTTATTTATATTTTTAAATTATTATTATTATTATTATTATTATTATTATTATTATTATTATTATTTTATTTTTTTCCAGTTGGAAATTGTAGTGATTGAACTTAGTGATTGAACTAAAAGACAATTAGAAATGTTGCCTTGGCAAAAAACAAGAAAAAAACAAAACAACAACAACAAAAAAAACTATTTGTGCGTTTTTCTTCTAGTATTTATATTTTAATTTATTTCAACCTTATTTCAATAAACAAAAATGCTTAAATAGTTTCAGTTTTAGTTAATGATAAAGATTTAATTTAAAGAACTGACATGATACTATGCATTAGTGCATTACTACTGAAAGTGCTAGGGATGAAGAAACTTCCTCATTTTCTTTACATTTCTGTCTTTGTCTCTGCAGTATAAACAAGTGGAGCAGTACATGTCCTTCCACAAACTTCCAGCAGATTTCCGACAGAAAATCCATGATTACTATGAGCACCGTTACCAGGGTAAGATGTTTGATGAAGAAAGCATCCTAGAGGAGCTGAACGAGCCGCTCAGAGAGGTGAGTGTGTGTGTGTGTGTGTGTGTGTGTATTTGGTTATCTGTGTGTTTGCAAAGGTCTGTCTATGTATGTAAACATCAGTGGAATAAATCTCCCAGAAGCCCCTGCAGTTTTCGCAGAGCTTTCTAAAACAATGAAAGCACGCTGAAGCGGGAACGGCTTCCAAACTCATTTGTGTCACAGTAAACAGATAAATCCCTTCTGAGAATGGCTTCCAGCTTTCACTGCATTTGATGCTGTTTTAGAGAATATAAAGCTCCTAACAAACATTCAGCTACTTGAGTATAGATGTTTAATATGATTCATTAAGGTGAACTGCAAAATTTTTACGTCATAATCAAATGATATATTAGATTACAACAATTATATATGCATTACAACAAATATTAGACTACAATATACCATAATAACAAGTTTTATTTTTTGTTCCACGCAAATTGATGATGATTATTATTATTACACCTTCAGGTAAAAGGTATTTTTTTATACTAGCATAAATTAATTTCCATACCAAAATTACTAGACTAGTAATATGTTAATTTTTTCCCCATACAAATTATTATTATTATTATTATTATCATCATCATCATGAAAATATGTATTATTTATATTATTTTTATTAACATTTCTGGTGAAAAATTATTTTATTTTATAAGCATAAATTACATTTAAATAAAAATTAAAATTTAAATATTAAGCTATAACATACTATAATAAGTACTTTAATTTTATGTTTGCAAATTATTATTATTATTATTATTATTAAATCATTACAACAAATATTAGGCTGTAATATTTATTCATGCATTATCACTATAACATTTTCTGGTAAATTTATTTTTATTTGCAAATTATTACTATTATTATTAACATTTTAAAATAACATTAAGTATTATTTTAGCAATTATATAAATATTATGTAAATTACTTAATGTTATATAAAAATTTCATCCATCCATCCATCCCTCCCAAACTTTTCTTGACGGTTTTCATGTGATTCATCCTTATGTTTATGTAAATGTTGTGTATGTGAAATATGAGTTTATGTATTTCTCTCACCCTCTGGACTTCTTTCCATCTGTTTCCTCCACCTTCAGGAAATCGTGAACTTCAACTGCCGGAAGCTGGTGGCCTCCATGCCCCTGTTCGCCAACGCCGAGCCCAACTTTGTGACAGCCATGCTGACGAAGCTCCGTTTCGAGGTCTTCCAGCCAGGCGATTACATCGTCCGTGAGGGAACCATCGGCAAGAAGATGTACTTCATCCAGCACGGCGTGGTGAACGTGATTACCAAAGGAACGGTTGGCATGAAACTTTCCGACGGCTCCTACTTCGGAGGTACGATCGCACTCAAATTAACCTCGTAAAACAGATGGAATCAAACCATCAATTTACTTAATTAAACTGCTCAAATCCTTATTGAACCCTATGACATAAAATGTTAATTAAATCATTTAAGCTAGACATGGTGTGACCCCTTCTATTTTAGTATTGTAATTATATCGACCGTAAATGAATTGAACTTTAAAGGCACATTCATGTTCGCAATCAACATTTTTTACTTTTACTTCATGCATTTCATCTAGCCTGATCTTGATCTCATTATTTAGTTCTCATTGTGATTTAAAAATCTAAATTTAAGCACTCATTATATTATCTAGTCAGTGTTTCTGACTTCATTTAGTAGACCACTTGTATTTTCCAAACATTTAAAGGTGAAGTGCATAATTTCTGTTGCATCAAACTGAATATACCCCCCCCCCCACCACCACCACCAACCTTTCCCCATGTGCTAGCATGAAAGATCTACTTGTTCCAAATCTGTTAAAATGAACAGAGCAATGTTTTGAATGCACCTCAGTTTGCACTCTTCAGGAAGAGGTTTACAATCGTGAACATTAAAATCGCATGAGAGTTTTTTAACATTAAAATGCTATGCTTTTCATTGTCATCAGCGAAGCTGCTCCATCTTAAGACTAAAGGCCTGTTCACACGAGAATGATAACTATACCTTCAACTGTACTGTACATTCACAACAACTGTTTATTCTAAGCATGCATTTCAGTTATATTCTGTGCACATAAATGCAGTCAAATAGATTTTGATTGGTTGTTGATGTTTAAAAATAGCTCTGATAGTTTGGAATCATTTCAGAGCAATTTTTTTTCCAGCTGAAAAAAAAAACAAAAAAAAACATCAACAGCCAATCAAAATCCATATCTTTCTTCTGTGCCATTATCCGTGCGTAATTATTGTTATAGTTATCGTCCTTAAGGTGCAATCACTTTTACTGTTGTTCAGCAGTTTTTCATGGACAAAATCATTTCAGCAGGAATACATCAATTATTACAAGAAACATCTGACACAAATTTGATACTTTATATAACATTTTTTATTTATATATTTTTTTCTATGTAGATTTTGCAGCAGATTGAAATCTGTCAATATTAAAATTTTAAAAACAAAATAAAAATAAAATAGCAGAAATAAAATATAAAAAAAATCTTAAAATACCTTAATATATATATATATATATATCACACACATACACACACACAATTAAATAAATAAATAAATAAAATATATATATAACCAAACCTATATATATATATATATATATATATATATATATAATAAATAAATATATATATATATATATATCACACACATACACACACACAATTAAATAAATAAATAAATAAATACATACATAAAAATTAACCAACTAATAAAAAATAAAAAAATAAAATAATAAAAATGACAAAAACTTTGACAAAAACTTATGAAAACAGAAAATATAAAAATATATAATAATTTTACATATTGCTAAAATTATAATAGTATCTCAGTGGTATTAAAATAAGACGTTGACCACACCCGTTATATGAACAGGCCTTAACAGCGCATCCTAACCACAACTGAAACAAGTTCAGCTTGATATTTGTGACAAGCCCTCCCACAGTAAACATTTCAAATCCAATGAAAGCATTTTTGCCTTTAGTGCGGATAGATTAAGTATTGCTGAAACGTGTCATGTTGCTCCTTGTTAGGACACTGTTTTTGCTTCTTAAGTTGCAAAAGTCTCTGAAACCTCTGGAAAGCAGAAGTGCAGCAGTGTTGAATTAAATTGTGATGGTTATGAGCTGACGGAGAGATCCAGAGAGAGAGTGGTGCTGAGGAGAGGAACACGATCCCTCTGCAGCCTTAAATCCACATGAGTCAGCCGATCTCAGCTGCAGAGGGCAGGAGGCTCTGGAAGAGGCTCTCGGCGCGTGACCTTGGAAAGGTCAAACATAAACTGATGTCTTGTGTAGCCTGAGATCAAGGAGGAAAAGAGGGAAGCTGCCTGATCGTGTGTGTAGAAGGATCAGTCTCAGTATTACCACAGGAAAACTGTACTGCTGTTTTTAGAGCTCAGACTTAATGAAGTTCTCAAATGTTTCTTGTAGAATTCAGTTGGCGAAATAAAAAATAATGGATGAGAAATGTCACCTCAATCAAATAAAAGGGCACTATATATATATATATATATATATATAAAAAAATAAAATTTTGTATTTAGACATTATATTCAGGACAATTATATATATATATATATATATATATTATATATTTTATATATATATAATTATAGTACATTATATTCAGGACAATTAAGCACATTTTTTTCCTCTAAATTCTCATTAGCAATTGAATTGATAATGCAATTTGCAATTTTTTAAACATTTTTAAATGTAATGATTTATACTTACATAAATTAAACAAAATTAAACAAATACTAGGCTAAGTCTATTTATTAATTTGAAGATGTTTATTTTTATCATATTTTTTTGACAGATTTAATGTGGTTAACCCTTATGCTTTGTGTAAATTATAGATCTCTAAAATGTAAATGCACTTAAAAATGAAATAGAAGTATATATTTTGAATAAAAATAAAAACAAGATTTTTGTATTTTGGTTTTCAAGACAAGCACATTTCCCTCCAAATTCTTATTATCATATTGCAAAATTAAAAATTTTAATTAAATTATTAAAATTATTAAATTTTCAATTTTCAATTTTATTTTTTATATTACCATAAACCCAGTACAACAAAGACTATATACTGTAATATTAAGTAAATGTATTCATTTAAAAATTAAATGTATGCATGGCCTTTTTTTTTAAAGAAAAACTTCTGAAAAGCATGAGACTTTACAAATTATAACTATATAATGTTAATATTTTAAATTAGATTATTATTTTTATATTTTCTGTTTTCACTTTAATTTTATTAAAATTTATAGTTATTTTGTTTGTGCGAATTTGCCATTTTTAAATAGGTCTTTATAGGTTTTATAAATTTTATTGATTTTAGTTTAATTAGTTTTAATTATTTTAGTAAAACTACAATTCAACTAAAACAAAACGAGGAGAAACATTGGAACTAGCTGAAATAGAATAATTTTATTTTTTATTTTCTCCATTTGTTGTCTAAGAGACTTTTCTTTATGGCTTGCAGTAGCATTCGTGTATACAGTATGTGAGTGCATTTTAAAGGTGTATAATCAGAAGAAAGAACAAATTCAATGCAATTGAGGTGTTGTGCTCGTGTGCTCGTCCACACAAGGGTATTTGTGTTGCACTGGTGCATGAGTGTGTGTGCTCACCTTTATGTCCGTAACTGTGATTGTGGCTTTAATTTACTGCCTTTGGTTTGATAAATGACCCCACTCCGGATGAACGCCGCTGGATGACGAAGTTCTCTAAAATGCACTAAGGCTTCCAAGGTTGTGAATTGGATTTTCTGGATTGATTTGGGGAGCAGAAAGGGAAATGGACCGAACACACAGAGGACCCTGATGGATGGGTCAGGACCAAAAACAAAGAACAAAGAACGACCAACAACAACTACGAATAATGACTATTATCATCTTAAGATCCTGATATGGGTTATTTCTCTCCCATCCTGAGGAGCTAGATGTTAGTTGTGTTTCAATATTGTGTGGGGTGAATTTTATTCCAGGGAACCTGTGTGTGTGTGTGTGATTCTCTAAATATAGACACAAAATAACCTTGAACACTCACCGTGAAACAAGGCCATGTATATATGTATGTATGTATGACGTATAAATACTACCAGTTAAAAGTTTAGAATAATTATGATTTTTAATGTTTTTTAAAGAAATCTCTTCTGCTCACCAAGGCTGCATTTATTTGATAAAAAATGCAGGAAAAACAGTAATATTGTGAAATATTATTACAATTCAAAATAACTGCTTTCTATTGTAATATGTTTTAAAATTTAATTTATTTCTGTGATTAAAGCTGAATTTTTAGCATCATTACTCCAGTCTTCAGTGTCACATGATCCTTTAGCAATCATTCTAATGCTGATTTTAAATAATTTGTAATAATTTTAAAATATATTCAAATAGAAAACAGTTATTTTAAATTGCAGTATTTCACAATGTTACAGTTTTTACAGTTTTTTTTTTTTTTTTTTTTTGGCAGCCTTTGTATGGAAGCTTTTTTCCGGCATTTATATGATGTTTTTCTCAGAATTGCAAAATTTATATCTTGCAATTTTGACTTTTTTCTCAGAATTGCAAGTTTATGAATTCTTACTAACTCATGTAAGTTTATATCTTGCAATTATGAAAAAAAAGTCAGAAATCTGAGATAAAAGTCAGAATTGCACCATAGTCTTGGTGAGCAAAAGAGACTTCTTTTTTTCTTCTGTGGAATACTTGTTTTCTTTTTGTTCACACAATGAAATTCAATGGGGTCCAATGATGTTTGGATCCCAAATGTTCTTCAAAATATCTTTTTGTGTGTTCCACAGAAGGAAAGTTAGACAGAATATCCATTTAAAATAGGATACGGGAAAATATTTTAGCGCTGAAATAATTACACTCTTCATTTTTAAGACATGAGAGCTTAATAAAGCAAGAATATATTCGCCACTTTGTAATAAGCATTCAAATCAGCATACTAATGAATTAAGACAAATAAAAATTACTAACCACATTCAGAAATAAGATAAATAAAGTCATTCCCTGTTCAATGGAGGACTCTTCAGGGTTTTAGTTTTCGAGCAATTTAAAAATACTTGGCATCTAGAAAAGGTCACAAAGTTTCTTTCCCCAAGAGAACGGCAATATCAAGATGTTTTTTTTTATTATTCTGGTGCTCTTGAATCTTAAATGTGTGTGTTTTTTCCTCTCCTTCAGAGATCTGTCTGCTGACGCGGGGCCGTCGTACGGCGAGTGTGCGAGCAGAGACCTACTGTCGCCTGTATTCGCTCTCTGTGGACAATTTTAATGAGGTTTTGGAGGAGTATCCCATTACCAAGAAGAGGAGCTTCCTATAATACAGCCACCAACCAACTACACCACCTCGGTAAGCTAAGCGAAACCTGAAACACCTTCTCAAAGAACAGAAATGTGAACATTTTAATGCCTTAAAGGATTATTCAGAGGTAAATACAGCTTAAGCTTTAAGGACTGCATCTGTGTTGATTACCACAGGTCGTAAAATTGACTTGTTAATGTTGAGCTCGTAAAAAACAACAGAAAACCTGTTAACAGTAATGCCCTTGTCTCATTGAATTCTAATGTAAATGTTCTGGTGGGTTTAAAAGCAAAATGTGGATTCGATCTGACGTGTTACTTAGCCATGTACAGCATAAACAATTAGCACAGTCCTTGAACAGGGTAACTGATGATAGATATTCAAGAAGTAAAAGGCACAGTCTTTTTTCCTCAAATCTATCATAGTTTTTTAATAAAGAGCCTGTGGATTCTGCATAGGAACAAGACAATTGCTCACAGCAGGCGATTTGAAATCTGACTGTGTTTTAAATTCACTGCAGTTGAAAGCAGTGAGTTTATTACAAAGGCGTTTTTTATATGGCTGTGATGGATGAAAGCTTTAACAAGGATAAATTTAAGAACAATTTTTCATAGTGTTTTAGCATATGCCAAATACACATACTGAGATGTAATGCCTCGAAATGGATGTTTAAAGAACTGCTGTTAAAATATGATAGTATATAGAAAAAAATAGGTTAACACACTAAATAATGTCATTAACAGACCAGTCGGTTGTTGTTGATCCATACCTATTGTTAAACCATTTGTAAAATCGCATAAATCATCAATTTAAAGTTGGACCACTGAATATTGCTTTTGTTCATAGAGCAAGTTGTATCAAGTCTGTATTTTTCCTCTAGACTTTTATTGGGGATAAAAATGCTGATTTTGCCAAGAAGTAGTGCACTAAAAGATGCTATAGTGAGTTTTCTGTTACTTTTTATGTGTCCATAAGATGCATCCATTTGAATAGATTTAAAAAAAAAAAAATGTGATTCAGTATGTTTTCTAAACATATTTTTTACTTGAACAAAATATTAATAACACTTGAACAAAATAATAATAATTGTTGTTGTTTATGATAATCATTTTATAATTATTATTATTATTATTAAGGCAAATTCTACATACTACATAATTATGTGAAATTTACATAATAGGGAATGAAACTATGATTTTGTTAATTTTTACCATCAACAAGAAATTAACAAAATATTTAATCAATTATTTAATTATATATTAAAAAAACAATTATAAAATAAACAGAAACATTAATGTATTTATTTGATAATATTTCTTACAATACATTTGTTAGCATGTTTGTAGGATTAAGCTTGATAAAGTGAAAAAAGTGGGATTATTTACTTGTCTTGCCATTTTTTTAAAAAAAGTTTTTTTTTTTTTTAATTCTTAAAATTTGGGATAATTCTGTACTTTTTATGCTATGTTAATGGAATGCAAAAGTATACCGTACTCTTGAAAAATGGCAATTATTTTCATCTCTCATTGCAGGAAAAAAGAATTCCATCCTAATGAACAAAGTGCAGCACGACTTAAACTCCGGCACCTTAAACAACCATGAGAACGAGATGATCCAAGAGATCGTCAAGTACGACCGCGAGATGGTGAAGCTGATCGACCTGCAGCGCCCACGCGCCATGTCCATGACGCCCTCCATCCCCGGCGGGTTCTTTGCTCCGCCTGGCCAGCCTCAGGGCGGCAGTTCTGCCATTGCTACTCTACAGCAGGCGGTGGCGATGAGCTTCTGTCCCCAGTTTGGTCCGATGGTGGGTCCCAGCACCATGCAGTCACCCCGGATGGTCCGACGGTTCCAGGTAGTGCAAAGCCTTGCTAGTCCGATGACGGTTTCTCCACAGCAGTCTCACTCGGCACTTGCCGCACTCGCCGGTGGCACTATGGCCAGTCTGCCGGTTCAAAGCCCACTAGCAGTAGCAGGCGGACGAACTTTCCAGTACGGGAGCGGACCGATGGGCACGCACTCCGGATCTCAACTGTCCCTCATCCAACAGCACCTCCCCAGTCCCACACGGCCCAAAGGAACCCAACCATTGCAACAAACAGGGAGCCTGACACAGGATGCCAGAGCCCTGTCAGCTTCCCAACCCTCCCTGCCACAAGATGGCGCACCACCCGTCGCACCCAGCCCACCACCGTCAACCCCCGTCTCCTCAACATCGATCGGCCCACCTCAAGCACCCCATCCTGCCATCCCGGGGCCTTCCGGGGTCCGGAGCGCAGTGCTTCAGAGAATGGCACTCCCCCACCAAGCCTCCGCGGACGCAGTTGGGAATTACCCGTCCACGCCGCCCCCTACAGGCACTCCGCCCGCCGTAGTGGGACCGGACTCGGCTATACGCAAGAAAGATTCCATAGTCAGCCTTCCCGAGACGGACTTCACAGCCAGATCCCGGCTATCGTCCAACCTCTGACGAGAACTCTGAGACTCTTTGCGATACTTTTTGTGAGTCACAGTTCGTTCTTTTTGCTCGAGTCCCGTGCTTGTAGGGTGGCTTTTCATAGGAACCAAAGGGAGGGCGTTCAGACAGACTTAAGGCGTGGTCACATTTACCAAAATTTTGCCGGCGAAAGTCATTTCAATAGGAATCCTCACAAACGTGGGTTTCACGTTGGCAAATGTCGCTAATGTGACCTCACCTTTACCGCTAATAGATTTAACGTCTCTGCTACGAATGGATTCACGAGGTCAGATGCCTCGCTAGTGTAGCTAGTGCCGCCCCTGTACAGCTTCTGATGCCTCTTAATATATTTGTGTTTATTGTCCCGAGTGAAAGGGAGAAATCCTGTCATGTGTTACAGTACGTGGTGTTTTCCGTAGAGTTCATACAATGCAATCGGGCGACTAGAAAATCAGGGACTTGTAAGAGATGACAATGATCTGACGCATTGCGAAAGTTTTTTGGAACGTCTCCATTCTTTCTGTATAAGCTCTATTGTAGCAATCTAATTACCTGTCTTTCATTTTGTTGTAAAATATAGCTAAAAATATATATTATGGACCGCTGGTCGATCTTATATCTTAATGTAAATAAGGAGGTAAAAAAGGGAAAAAATAAGTTCTGATAGAAAACACACAAATTGTATTTACTCGAAAACCAAAGTTGAGCTTGAACACAAGTTTTGGTTGTGTCTGTGTCAACTGAGAAAAGCAAGTCAAACGAAATCCTCTATTTAACTGCCTTGATTCCAAGTTAAGAAGCCATATACATGGTCTGTGTGTGCGTGAGTGTGTGTTTGTGCACATATGCTTATTATTCGTATAATTTATAAATTTAACGAACAGGAGTGTAATGCTTGCATTTTTACGCCGTTTCGTTAGGCGTGTCGATAAAGGCAATACTTCACTGCATCGGGGTTGCACTGAGAGTCGAGACTTAAATGCAAGGGATCATTTAAATTAGCAAGCAAACCAAAATAATCATGCTGTTTTTTTGTGATCCATGTTGATCTGCACATGCAATATAATTCTGCAATATTCTCGCCCTGCCTTTTATACAAAAGCTTCATATCGCAGCATAAGCAATTTAATCAGCGTTATTCAGAGAATCTTCAAATCCTCATCTTTTAAGGCACCGGATAATGTTGCACTGCTTTCGCAATATGTTATGAAATTAGTCCTCGTTTTCTAAAGTTACCTGTAATTTTTGTCGCTTTATGTTTGGTGGTCTACGGCAGTTATGCATTTCAGTGATGGAAACAAGTTTTGTAATGTGTTATGCTTCTCCGTGTTGATTTTTTTTTTTTTTATTACTACAGTCACAATAAATTGTAGTAAAAGTCACAATAGAAGTCACAATTTTGAAAAGGTCAAAGGTCAGAAAGGTTGGCTGTTCCCGTGTAGACTTTAAAAGTTTTAATATTTACGTATAAATAAATAATATAAAATAAAAACAGTATTATCTATATAATGTAAAATTATTGTAAAAATATCTTCTAGATTTATTTATTTATTCTATATTTTGCAGGTAAACAGTGGCATTTTTATAACATTGCCTGTTGTGTTATAAATAGATCCTGATTTGCACAAATTACTGAGTATCTTAAACATGCTGCATATCAATGGCCTGTAAACGAAATACAAAGTTTGTGCGTGGGCTCAGTTTGCAGGCATGTGAGCGTCGACTGAATCGTTGATTTGTTGATTGCTTGCAAACAGATGTAAACTATTGGGTTGATTTACAAACTTGTCTCTTAACAAGAATGTAGTTGTTTGTTTCTTGTCAACTGCTGCAGATTTTTCTCACTTGAACTTTGAAGATGTAAATATGACGCTGTACATTATTTTATGTGCAAACACGGGCAGTAAAATTAGAAAAATGATTTTAGAAAAACAAAAAACAAGATTGGTGCATAATGAATTTTGAATGTATGCCAAGTGGCATTATTGATGTGAATATTAACAACTGCCATGTAAATAGATCAGTAATAATTCAAGCAAAATGGAAACTGTGTGTATTTGCCGATTATTTGTGGTGATCACGTCCTAAGTACTTTAATCAGATATGTCTAGAACGCTTTTATTTTTCTAAGTCTTGTTTCTCTAAAGGTGGTCCATCTGTGGTTTATCATAACACAAAGCACACTGTGTCCCACTAGCACCCTCTTTAGGACAGGCATCATCACATTCCCCAGTTGCCCTGGATGATTTTGAGATTATGAGAATTGTGCGATTGAAACTGGCAGCTTAATCAATTAAAACAAAAACAAACAAACAAACAAACAGAAGTCTATAATTGACCACATTCCCTGAAACCACAGTGTATTGGTTACTATTGATTTTACAATAAACAGTTAGCCTGAATTTACACTGTTGATATGTACAGATCAGATCATGTTGCATGCAAGAGCACAAACAGATGCGATCATTTTTCTTTCTTTCTTTCTTTCCTTCTTTCTTTTTTATTTTTTTTTTACTTTGGATCTGGGTTACTTTAAAATGTGGTTTTAAATCTGAAATGTATCTGATGTTTCTGGTCATCTGGTCAACATCTGAGCACTTGTGTCCATCGATCTAAAATCAACACTTGGTGCTTCGCTAAGGTTAGTGAATGCATTGGATTTTCACCATTGCCTGTTATGTCTTTCACCCAAAAGAGAAATTTAGCATTGCATCACTTGCTCACCAGTGGTTCCTTTGCAGTGAATGGGTGCCGTCAGAATGAGCGTCCAAACAGCTGATAAAAACATCACAATAATCCACAAGAAATCCACACCACTCCAGTCCATCAGTTAACATCTTGTAAATTGAAAAGATAATAATTAAGACATTTTTAACTTCAAACCTTTGCTTCCATAATATTCCTTTCTCCATTGAAAAAATCATCTCATCTGAACCAAGTGAGAAACATGCACAGATCAAGCACTGTTTACAAGCCAAAACAGTCTAAAAGAGTTCTAAACAAATATATTGGTGGGTTTTTATGTGAGAGGACAACAGGAGATGAACTTTTAAAGTGGAGGAAATGTTATTATGGACTCATATTTTGGCCAGAAGCAATGATTTTAAAGTTAAAACAACTTGATGTATTTGTACCTTACAAAAAAGTAGCTTTTGGCTTCACGTGATGTTAACTGTTGGACTGGAGTGGTGTGGATTACTTGTGGATTATTGTGATGTTTTATCAGCTGTTTGGACTTTCATTCTGACGGCACCCATTCACTGCAGAGGATCCACTGGTGAGCAAGTGATGTGATGCTACATTTCGCCAAATCTGTTCTGATGAAAAAACAAACTCACCTACATCTTGGATAACCTGAGAGTGATCTAATTTTCATTTTCTTTTTGTGAACTGTTCCTTTAAGTAAATGTAAATATATCAGATCTGTGCATTAGACTTTGTGTAAATTCAGCACAACACCGTGTCTGCACTGGACAATAATGTGTTGCTGCCTAGAAAAGGAGCTAAAAAATCTGCTAGTTTCCTAAAAAAAAACTGGTAAAAAATTAACTAATGGACTAGTGAATGAAATTACTTTTACAAATGCATATATAATTTAAATTAGAAGACCAAAGAACAGAAACATCACAAACTGCCCTTAAAGTAATGGTCAAACATTAAAATCCTGGTATATGAAATAATAGTAAGAAGTCTAAAAAATAAACTTGCATATGTGCTTTTGTTGAGTATCATACTGGATACATCAGGCTTTTACGGCTCATATAGTATCGATATAGTGAATTTTATTCAGAGGCTTAAATTTAGCAAAAATATGCAATTTGATTCAGTTTCTGATATTTATATGCCAAAACTTAAGATAATAGTTTGCAATGTAAATAAATGCTATATAACAGCATAGCTGACTACTGACATAAAATGATACAAATATCAGTTGTCACTTTATATCTCACAATAAGATGATATTAAACTGCTTCTTTTTATGATCAAAGCTCTGTAGTTTCAAAACATAATGCAATGCAATATAATGATGATGAATGATGAATGAAGAACAAATAAACATTCCTCAGAAGCCTGATGGATCATATTTGATACTCACATATTAACAGGATTTAAATGATGTATGGATGATATTCACTCCAAAATGACACAAAATGTGTACCATGACTTGAAGGTGTATAATTAGTAGAATTATAAAAAAGCTTAAAAGCATATACTATCAAGCAGATGACAGAAGGAATGTAGTAAATAGTGTGCAACAGGTTTTCCAGCAAAGGTATGATCATGCACTCCCATAAAATAAAGTTACAACAGCTGTCACTGGGACGGTACCTTTTCATAAGGTACATATTTGTTCCTAAAGGGTCCGTTTTGGTACTTTAAATGTGCATATTAGTACTTAAAGTCTACATATTAGAACCTAATAGGTACAAAAGTGTACCTTTTGAAAAGGTGCCACCCCAGTGACAGCTTTTGTACAATTATTTTTGAGAGTGTGTTGATCATTTAGAGGCCTTAGAAATTTGCATATCAAATAATATACAGTTGGCTTAAATACATAAATTTACTTCACGTTTGCATTTGGCAGATGTTTTTATTAAAAGTGATTTGCATTGCATTTAAGATATACATTTGAACAAATCATGCATTCCCTTGGAATCGAACCCATGACTTTGGTGTTGCAGTGCCATGCTGTTTGAGCAACGGGAATGCAAGAAATTAAATTAATGAAAAAATAATTTTATATCAAACTGAGTGGAAAAACAAATTATCTGAAAAAGCCATGCAGCACGGCAAAAATAAAAACAGGACGTTCGTCAACTGATAGCATGTTGCTTCCATTGTAATCAGTTCTGTTGATTATATTGGCAGCTTTTTGGGTTTAAAATGTAGCGGTGCGACGCTCGCATTCAGTGTAGATGCGGTTTAAAGGCATAAATTCAATCAAACCTAAAAACGCCCCAATAAAGACAGCAAACTGAACCTCCACTTGTATCTCCTGCAACATAAGAGTCTGATGATATTAATATGAGAAAGGAAGCTAGGAAATGATAGATCGTCGACCGAATGACTCGATGAAACGTTATCACAGGATTGCAATGCGATCTCTCTTCTTTGGTTTCTCAGTAAAGGCACATTCTGTTTCCTGTGAATAAACCTTTCAGTTCTGCTGGGGTTTTATGTTCTTTTGCCCAAGGACACAATCCGCGCTTTAATTTGTCTTAAGCACTGGTCGATAAGGATAGGTATGGCAGTGAACGTATGCCAATAACTGGACTGTTTTATTTACACACATTACACACATTTGCATATGTAATGGTTTTAGCTCTAATTAAGTTGCTGTCTGATTGTTCGAATGAAGATCGCAGTCAAATGTGAGTATTTTAACGTCACTCCACGGCAGACTCATATAGTACCTGTTCACACTCTCACCGTAGGCCTTGTCTGCCATTAAGTCATCTGTGTGGAAAACGTGACAGTTTTATTCTGCTTTTGCAGTGCAGATGTGAGCAAGGCAATCTTCCCTGCTAGAGCTTGAAGGACAGGTGGACAGATTGACTGAACATTTCTCCACATTTTAAGGCATCAAATGTAAATCAGGGTACTTTATGTTTCTGTTATGAGAAGTGTCCCCCCCCCCCTGTCTGTCTGATTCTTTTCTGTTTTGACAATGTGCCCCAATGCACAATGTACTGTAAATACCTAGTGCCTAGTATCTCTAGTTTCCAAATAGTCTATTTTTAGTCGTATGTGGCTCTACGAAAGACAAAATGAAAAGTTTGTGTCTTTTCTTTTTTCTAAAGGGAACGTTTACACGAAAATGATTTGCTTTAAGCATCTTCATGCAGCAAAGTTCCGTGTGACCATGTTCATCAAACTCCAAAAAGGACAAACAAATAAATAAATACAACCTTACAGTGCACACATGTATATATATATATATACACTGCATATATTCTTACTTGACATTTTTGTCTTGCTTTCCAGATATCTACATATTCTTAAATCAATATAAGATTTCCTGAGAAGCAAAATTACTTATTCACGTCTTCAAATTACTTATTACTTACACATTTTTTGAAAAATGTATCAAAATGTTTAAAGTGTTTATGTTTAAAACAAGAACAAATATCTGCAAATGGGTTAAAAAATTAAAACTTATTTCATCCTATTTTTTCTTGTTTCTAGCCATGAACTTTAATTTTGATTTATTTTTTCACAAAACAAGACTGATTGTACCATTTTATGGTTTTGGTTTTAATTTTAGTTCATTATAATAACCCTGGTGCATGATTCATGCACTATATTCCATATCTTCTACAGTCATACAGATCGAAATGTAGGCTGTTATTTACAATTGCTTGACAGACATTGATCTCTGAACTTCCGGTGTATGAATAAACTGCATGAAGATTCTTAAAATATTCTCCTTTTGTTCTCCACAGAAAAAAAGATAAGCGTAAACAGATTTGGAATGGCATAAGGGAGACTAAATACACAGCATTTTCATTTTTGGGTGAATTAATCCTTTAACCTTGCAATATATGTACAGTAGCTGCTAATTAGTGTTAGCAAAACAAATAACCCAGCATAACCTCCTCGTGTGGGGAAACACGACTTGCACATTTCTGTTTGAATGGAACTCTGAGCCGCATGTCTGTACACACTACAATGAGTAGGAACTTTAATGGGACCGTTGTTTTGGATCTACCAAAAGCAGATTTTACTTTAGTACAAGTCTGGTAAGAGGTTCCGGGGGTTTTGCTGTTGCAGTTCATAGACATCACAGCAGATTCTCTGATGCTGACTTTTTAGCACATATAAGAGATGGAAAGATTGTGTTATTAGTGTTTTTGAGACTATTAGCAAGTGGAAAAATGGCACATATAAACAGCAACTGCAATAAAATGTTACAATTCCAGCAAAAGGATTTTAATTGGGTCCCAATTGTCAAGATGCAAAATTACTGCAATCCTTGGGTTACTAATTTACGTATCACAATTTCACAAGTGAACAAGAAATGGCATCTACAACGCATTTCATTTCCATTTCATGACATATCTCAGAGCGCAGCAGGATATTGGGAAGGTGAAAAGTTGGTTCCCTACCAGGAATGAAAAGTGAGTTTGAAGTGGATTATTATGAAGGACTTCTCTTCTCCTGAACTCTGCAAATAAATTAATAAAGCTCAAAATAAACAAACATATCACCTACACATATTTTAATAATGCTTTTAATATTTAAATCTATTGCTGTAACTGGGGGGAGGGGTTGCAGCAATGAACCTTTCAGTCAACAGATTAATTTTTGTCTTCCAAATAAAGGTTCTTTATTGGAATCTATGGTTCCAAAAAGAAACTTTAGCATCCATGGAATTTAAACACTTAATATGTTCTTCAAACTAATAAAAAAAATAGCCCTTTTAAGAAGTGTTTACTGAATGTTTTTTGGGGGGCGAGAGCAAAAATGTTTCATTTATGGTATCGCTGCATGGAAAAACCTTTTGCGTAATGAAAAGGTTACAGGGATTTTAAAGGAACCATCAAGAATGTAAATTTTTGCAGCAATTTTTGTAAACTTTAGACCATTTGAAAGGCCTGAATTGCTAATTTTTCTTTAAATGTGGTCAGATGGGAGAACAGCAGCAAAGCCTTGTAAATTCACGGCTTGTTTCGTGTCTTTCTCTTTAACATGCGGCCGCAGCTCTATTCAGAGATGGGATTTTATATGTAGCTAACGGTTCTTGTTTGAATATTCATGTGGGACCTTCCAGCTTTGTCGTTAGTGTAGCATCAGAAAGAGTTTTAACAAGAACAAACTGACTTTGATAGTGCAAATATATCTGTATACCGTGACTAGTGTTCTTTCTCAAAGCTGTCTTCACTACCACGTGTCTCTCTTTCTGTCCGCTGTCGTTTCCTATACTCTCCCACAAGCCATCCAATTAAACATGATTCAATGAAACGTCAGATTAGGCTGCTGTGGAATAAATGGATCCGGATTTGTGTCTATTTCTGCTGACCCAAACCCAACGAAAGCTCTGATGCGGCTAATGCCGCCTTGTCCTCTGCCTGATATTCATTTGGTTTCTTTCTCTGGATAATGACGAGATGTTTGTTTGTTTGTTTCACTGTGCCGAGATATAAGATGGTAACACCACAGTATTTTGATATATAACATGTAACACTTTGATTTAGCATGCCATGGTATCCAATTATTACAAATAGATGTCATCATTTGGTATTCATATTTTAAGATTATTGAAAGTGAGGATAATATATATTTTTTTTAAAGACAAGGAATCATACTTTTTTTTTTTTAGGTTCTCAATCAACTTTATTCACAGTTATTGATTTGAATTTTCAATTATTTTAATTTTCATTAAATATTTTGCATTTGTAAAATATATGTATTATGCAGTTATTTATAAATATTTATAGAAGTTACAGCCTTTGCCATACTGCAATTTGTATTGAATGCAATTATAGTAATTTATTTCTCTCATAATTTTATGTTTGTGTGTGTGTGTATATAGTAAAATGCTGTGATTAATTGAATATATTCAATATTCTATATTATTTCTTTATTATTTATAATTAAATCAAGGATGCATCAAATTGGTCACATTTAATATATTTATTCCATTAAATCACAGCCTTTTGTATTTTAATTAATTAATAATCATGCATCCCTAAAAAACATGGTATTAGAGGTATTGGAATTACTTTTTGCATGGTATATTTTTATGGTAAAACCGTGGTATTGTTTTTAAGTGATGTGTCTGGCTTTGCTGCTGTACTCCTGCTGATAATGTGCTATATTTTTGAGAATGTGTGTTTCACTGCAAGCCCTGAGCCTTAATCTCTGTTTGCGCTGTGAATGTGTGATTCCCTCCTCTGAATGCACTCGCACTCACTCCATTGTGTGCATATTAGTCAGCCGTTTGAAGGTCACTCGAGGTGCACTGGGCTAGAGCGGTTTTGGTCCAGTTGGCAGAATGATGAGTCTCTGGCAGCCACTTCGTGTGCCAGAATCGCTCCTGCATCAGACCCATCATCCCTCTTAGTATTAAGCCATAACGGTTCCAACTCCAGTCGTCCTGCTTGCATCATTCAGTGGCTGTGGCAGCCGTGTTCTGATAACTACCCATAGTTCCAGCCTGTTTTACCCAGGACTGGAAGGCGAAAACAAAAATCGCAGCTCATGCACCTCCTACAGAAGTCCAACATGATAATCTGCTTGTAGTCTATGATCCATGGTGGTGTCGTGCCAAATCTGACCTCTCATCAACATACATCCCCTGATGAACCTCCAGTGGCAGCTGTTTGTATCTGATCATGTAAATACAGTCATATATATAATATTTTACATTGGTTTTAATGTCTTATCTTATCTTCGTAAATATCTTACAAAATGTTGCACAAGGGGCAAATAAATACATTTCCTATCTTAAAAAAGGGAAAATGCTAAAAAGCATTTCAATGTTTTCCATATAGTATCATAAAATAATAACAAATATATCAATTTCAACTGAATATCATGATATGATTTGAAGAAAAAAAAATTAACAGACGTCTTGTTTCTGTTTCTGTTTATTTTACTCATTACGCACACATTAATACAACTACTGTTACTGTTGTGCTGTACAAAAAAAGTAAAAATAAATAAAAACATTTACATTAAGAGATAAATTAAAAGTAAACACAGAAAATTCAATAACATCCCCCAACACCCAGTACACTTAAAAGCCTGAGATAATGAATGAGTTTTTAACCGAGTTTTAAAACTACCTATAGTCAGAGCTGATCTAACATGCAGGGGTAAAATACTCCGCAATCTAGGTGCAATTACCGAAAAAGCTTTCATCTAGACCTAGGAACAATTAGAAGCAGCTGATCAGAGGACCTAAGAGATCTAAAAGGTGTGTCTTGGGGGTGTAAGTGTGCATATTGGGATTTAAAAGACACCAATTTGCATACTTTAATGGTTAAGACTTCAGTAATCTTTATTTTAGGCTTTTATTTTTGTATTTAGGACATGTGGTTAGTAATACTACAAAAGCTCCCATGCCAGCTGATGTCTATGACTGCAACATGCAAAGTCTCCTGCTAATGAATATTACCCTTTTCAGTAATCTGATACATCAGTGACAATGTTGTTGAAGCGTTCCTTACAAATGATGACTTGTTGTGCAATAAAAGATAACATTGGCATAGAAAATGGCATAGTTTTACTGCTTTCATTTGCTTCCTGTCATGTTTTTCCCTAATATCTGGCACCATGTACAGTATAACAGGTATTTTTGCATGTATAAACAGGAAAAACATGATTTGATTCCTCTGAAACCAATTTTGGTCACATTCTAATATGGTTCTTAACACGATTCACCTGGTCTGGTCATACATGACTGAATGAATTAGTGCAACAATGCTTCCATTCGCTGCTGTTCTTTCACATCAAAATCCACTGACATATTTGTTTAGAACTGTTTTGGCTAGCAAATGGTGCTTGATCTGTGCATATTTTTCTGCTGATTCAGACGAAATTACTTTTTCACTGGAGAAAGTACTATTATGGATAGACAATTTTTCTTTGAGAAAATCACAAGGATGCACTGTTTCTACGTGTATTTAGCTTTGATTTGAAAGAAAACAGTGCATCCTTGTGGCGCAGATGATACAGAAGAGCATACACAGCATACAGTGATATGGAGAGACACAGAGGAGACTGTTGACAAAGTCATTGTTTTTGTTTTCTTTGCTTACAAAAAGTGTTCCTGTCACTTCATATAACCCAGATTGCACGTCTGATGGCAGATGGAGAATTCTGACGATGACTTTCATACTTTTTATGGACCTTGACACTGTTATTTATTTGTCAGTCTATGGGACAGTCACAGGCCTCCCGGTTTTCATCCAAAATATCTTAAATTGTGTTCTGAAGACGAACAAAGCTTTTATGGGTTTGGAACGACATGGGGGTAAGTGATTAATGACAAAATTTTCATTTTGGGGTGGAGTATCCCTTTAAGAACAAAAAGAAAAAGAGAAGAAAAGCATGTAAACATTCGTCCACATGAGAAACAATTACCATCCGAATAGGGCTTTATAATGCTTTTTTTCCAAAAGGAAATACAAAGCAAGTTATCCTCTCCTCTGTCAAAATGACCAGAACAGGTAGTAATAAGTATACAGTACATACTGTACAGTATGCAGTAAGCAGTACACTAGTGTCTAAGTTGTGACAGTGTGGTTCCTCCACACCTCTGATGATCAAATTCCCTTGTCACGTCCTCTTTGTCTTCTGCCTGTCCTCTCCACTTCTCCCATTATTTCAGGGGCAAGTGATGAAATGCTAATTTTGACATTTAGAACTGGGCCGAGTGATGAATGAGACACAGCCCGTCACAGTTAAACACCACCACATTTGAATTTCCCTGCCTGGATTCTGGAACACCTTTCACTTATTTATCAAAAAGACTAAAAAAAAGTGGAAGAGTTTGCTGATTTATGGAAACAGGTCAACAGGATACGATGAAAACAAGCAGAAAAGAAGGTTGTTTTCCTTGAAAGTGATGCTCTAGACCCCTACCAATAAATTAGCCCTTGTTTTTCAGCTGATAAACATCAAAATCTCTAATTCATCATGTTGTCCAAAATGTAATTATTGGCCAGCTACATGAATCTGTATGACTAACATGGCCCAGAGCATCGCATGCGGTTTCACAGGACCACTAATAGAGCTGTCCCGCATATGTGTGTTTGTGTCCAGCTCGCTGCATCGCTGTGATTGTTCTTGCTCAGAGATGTGTGTGGGAGAGAGTCCTTGGGCTGACCTCGGCACTGACACGCTCCACTGGGAGGCTTTGAGACACAGACACCTCATCACTGATGCAGCACAGCCGCTGTCTACAGAGAGAGAGAGGCTCTGTACCAAACACACAGAGCTGCCTACATAAGCAGCATTTTAAGACATCATAGGTGCTGTCCTGACACAAAGCTCCTGTGGAATCTTAAGGCATTTTTAGACCTGTAGATGCGGGGATTTTGTTACTATGTGGCATTTTCTTCTTCATTCAATTCACCAAGTAAATTGAGTCAATCATTTTAAGTACAGTAAATTTAGCCACGTTGTACAGATTCATTTGCTAGGTTTAGTAAATTGTAGCCATGAATTAAGAATTTGCTCCCTTGTTTTAGTAAATTGTGGCCTAAAATTAAAAATTTGTTCCTTAATTTGGAAAATCTGGCCACATTGTACTAATTTGTTTCCTCATTTTAATAAACTGTGCCCATAAATTAAGAATGATTTTCTTTGTTTTAGTAGATCGTGCACATTAATTAAGAATTAGCTCCCTCATTTTAGTAAATCTTGCCATGTTGCACTAATTAATTTCCTAGTTTTAGTAAATCATGGCTATGAATTAAGAACATGCTCCCTATGGTTTAGTAAATTTGGCCAGAAGCAATGGTTTGAAGTTTAAAATGTCTTAATGATAGATTTGTTTCCTACAAACATGCAAGATGTTAATTGCTGGACTGGAGTGGATTATTTGTGGATTATTGTGATGTTTTTATCAGCTGTTTGGACTCTCATTCTGACGGCACCCATTCACTGCAGAGGATCCAGTGGTGAGCAAGTGAAGTAATGCTAAATTTCTCCAAATCTGATGAAGAAACAAACTCATCTACATCTTGGATGGATTGGGGTGAGTACATTTTCAACAAATGTTAATTTTTGGGTGAACTATTCCTTTAAGGACACCCACAGTCATGGGACCTTTGCTAAATTGCTCATTCCGTTTGATTTGTGAAACATTATGTCTGAACTGTTTGAATAATCCAATAAAACTAAGAATTTCCTCTATTATGTTCAGCAGTTTAAGATGCAGAGCATTATAAATTCCCCTTCCTAATGCAGGTCATCTATTAATGCAATAAGTCCGTTCCAAATGTGTGAAATAAAGCTCAGTGCAGAATTATTGGGTCATTACTCTACGCTCAAACAAGCAGAACACTGTAGTCATGCCATTACCAAAATCAAAACAACATAATTCACCGCAAGTGCTTCAATTCATTATAGAACGGACGGCCAAATGGAGGTCACATTTCCATAGATTACAGCTTCATCACATCTACTGTGTGCAGGCGCTGCCAGCGGTCAGCTTTACTCCGCCACGTGGAGGACTTTTACTGTAATTAGCCTCATTGGCAGCACTCAGTGTTTCTAGAAATATACTACAGCTCAGAAAGAGAGAACATGTGTAAGGTGCTTTGTCAGCGGTAAGCGCCAGCCAGCAGAGAGAGCAGATAAATGCTTGACCTCCCCAAGGAGCCGTTTACACAACTGTAATACATGTATACAGCTCCTGCTGGCTGCCTCGTCCAGAAAAATATATCAGTGGCCATTACTCTAAGACCGCATGGGAAGCAAGACTTCCCCTAAAAGTACATCAGAATGAGACATTGGCATATACTGTACAGTATCTCTATTAATATCTCAATATCACTCTTGGTGCATGTCAGTATAGTAGTGAATAAAAGTATAAGATATCACCCAGCAATATCACAGTGTTTGGTCAATTAACCCTTGATCCACATCATTCAGTATAAACAAAGGTCAGTAGAAACTCACTGAAGCTGAAGAAGGTGTCTGTACCATTTATTTTAAACAAACAGGCCTGAAAGATGTCTTACGCAGCACTGCTTTTTCAAATCATTCATCATTTGCTTGTTTTGTTGATATTGTTAAGTTTTATTACATCAGCATTAACTAGCATTAAATTACTACTGGCAAGATTATAGAAGGCTGCATTATGTAAATCAGTAGCCTAAAATGACTAAATTGATGAAAAGGAAAGTTATTATAGATTACAACAACACTTTTTATAGTTAGTAGTTCATTAAATTCACATGCTAAATATTAACATATTGGTAACACTTAAAGCCTTTAGATTTAACGTATTATAAAGGTTTTTTTTTTTTCTTTTATTTATTTTTTTTTTTACATAAATTGTAACCAGAGTTATGTATAAATGTATTATAACTGTGGTAACAATTATTAATGAGACCATACAGTTCATTATAAGGCATAATTAATGCATTAAAACTGCTTTTATATTTATATATGAAGGCTTTAAGTAAAGTGTTACCATCATATCCTACGATAGCTATTAAATTTAACTGAAATAGATGATATTAATTGGTTTCAAGACCACAACAAAGCATGCTACAAATGCTTATGTTCTTCTAAATCAGTGTAGTTTGTTGGTTGAAAATAATATCATTGGAAGTTGTCACTGGATGTTTGTTTGTTTGTTTGTTTATTTAAAGCCAAAAAATTTTTTAGAGTTTAGAAAAGAATAAAAGGGTCTTAACTGTTTAACATTTAAAAAATCTGGTGCTCGTTGTTAAACATATTTTATTAACTTCTAACCTTTGTATCAATGGCAGTCTGAGATGGCATATAGATGCAAAATTATTTGGATTTAAAATAAGTCTCAAGGAGTAAGTGTGCGTTCACACAGATGCAGAGCAGAGAGATAGAACAGAATCAATGTTGTCTCGACCTGAACTGTTTTTAGTGTCTTAAAAACATAAGTACGTGTCCTGTGTCAACCAGCAGTTTCTGCTGGAGAATGCGGGCATTGGAACAGTGTGTCAAGGGCTTGTAAATGCTGTAAATGTCTCTGTGTGTTTGAACTGAAAATTATTTACAAATACCATATGTTGTGAGTTGATTACTGTAATTTGTATTTGTTAATATTTCAATAACCTTTAACCATTGCATCAAAGCCCGTTCGAAATGTCATAGACACAAAATTATTTTGTTTTCGATGTTCAAATAAATTCTCAAAAACTAGGAATAAGTGAGCATTCCCACAGCATGCATTATTGCATTCAAAAATGGCTAGATGCAAAGCAGAGGTATAAAATCTGGTTTTAAATCTGGTTTTAGTGTCTTAAAAACTTGGCGCTCATGGCGAGAAATCCTGAAAAAACAACACGATGCACTAGAACACTTGCATATTTAAATGATAGCACAGTGAAAGGCAAGAACGTGTTCTGTGCCAATCAGCAGTGTTTTGGTGGAGAATGCGGATGATGGAGTGCTGGAACAGTGTGTGAAGTGCCTGTAAATGCTGTAAATGTCTCCGGCTGACCTAGAGGACTGTAGTGTAGTGTCACTGCAGTTCTGGAGGAGATACACTTAATGAGGGAGAGCTGGATGGATGGATAGAGAGAGAGAGAGAGAGGGAGAGGGAGAGGGAAGATAAAAGTGCTGGTGTTCTCCCTAGGGTTTCTCTTTAAAGGCCCGGCCTCGCACGATCCACCGACAATACACTGAACGCCTGAATAAATCATGTTTCTTTCCGAGGCTGAACCCTTTCCTGTCAGAGAGAGAGTGCGAGCTGTCGGCCCTTTTCTCTTCGCCTGCCCCGTCCGTTTAGAGATCTGAGTGATGGCTTTTGGTCAGCTAATTAGTCTGCAACAAATACAGCTTTGAACTAGGTGTGAACGCAAAATGAGTAGATGCAAGTGAGCGTGCATGCTTTTGTTGATGAGATATTTCGGCAAACGTGTTGCAGAAGTTGTCAAATGTGAAGCACGAAGGTCTTATGACGTCAATGGTGAGTCAGACACCTTCAGGCCACATAAACTGATTTTCCTGCAAATCACCAAAGCCACCTAATTTCAGTCAACATGACAAACTACTCTCAAGATCGTCTGTCCTTGAAATGTTTAAAAGAGTTTCCAGGACATTCACTCCTACAGCTCTTTGTTTTCCAAAAGAGTGGGTGTTCTTCAGGGACGTGAATGATGGCGACTGCTGGATGATTGAACAAAGTTGAGAAAAGTTTAGCTTTATGCAAATGAGCAGTGATGCAATGTGTCAGTGCTGGTTCAGAAAGTAAGATACTTTGTTTTGGACAAATTTAAAGGCAGAGATGTTGCTGTCATTTGCAGAGAAAGCAATGCCATAATGGATTTGACAAGTTCAATGAAAAAATCCATTGCAAAAAAAAAATTCCAGCTCTAAATGTAAAGTTGGATATGTAAGTTTGTTCAACTATATTTGCATACACACAGTATACTTACTGATATATACTAAATAGCAAATCTCAACTGCTTGATTGCTTGTAATTAACAATAATGACAAAAAACACACAACAAATTGTAAACTTTATTATCGCGCAGCTCTCTCTCCATAACAACTTTATTCTCATACAGCTCTCATACAGAAGCGATATATACTCTATAGCAAATCTCAAATGCCTGATTTTTTTAACTTTGTTGCAAAATACAAACTATATTATCACAGCTCTACATATAAATTTGGATATATATTATATACAGCATTGTTTGCATGCATACAGTATACTCACATATAGCGATATATATATATATATATATATATATATATATATATATATATATATATATATATATATATATATATATATATATATACTATAGCAAAACTGCTTAACTTTTTAAAAATTTTATTACAAAATTTTACTATATTATCGCCCAGCTCTTTATATAAAGTTGGATATATAAGAATGTCCAATTTTATCCGCATACGTACATTATGTTCGCATTGGGAGATATATACTATACAGCAAATCTCAACCGTTTGATTGCTTGTACATTATGGAAAATTATGTATATATATAAAAAAGAAACTGCTAAATGCAACTATAAGGCATGAAGATATCATAAACATTTATATCCTAATTTTCTTTAAAGCCATTTTGAAACTATCTGTTTTGTGAAAATCATGGAAACGCATGCATAAATTGTATAAATTTAATTCTTGCACTAATAATTGTTCATGAAAATCTTGTTAATTACTCATTACGCACTGTTGCAATCTATATACAACTGGTTTCCCCTCCAGAATGTTAATTTTAAGCGGAAATAAAACAGTTGAATTTGCATGTTAACATGTTTTTACTGGAAGTACATCCCACCTGTTGTCAGATTTTATAAAGCTTCAGCACTTCAGTTGTGGACTTCAGCAGGTATCAGCAGGAATGCTAATGAACTCGAGTCTGTCATGACTGCGTATCCTCCAACTGCCTAGGCATGACGTGTTTTCCATACTAATCATTCCCTCTCGCATACTATTTGCATAATGAGTCTCAATATTTGTCACTGCAATAACTTATAAATTCAAATTGCATTGTGAGATATATGCAGTGTCAAGCCTGACGACACGGCATCAGCAGCCTGTGGCACAAAGTTTGAAAGGACAGAAACTTCCAGTCGACATGCTCAATGCCAAACTGTAGTACTGTTAATGTTAATATACTTCCTTCTGTCCAAGATGAAGATTAATGCATAGACATCTATAAGTAAGGTCATTGTTTTTCCCCCCAATAAGTGGTGTAGGATTTACTTTTTGCTTAGAAATTGTTAATAAATTTCACATATAATTTCATAGAAACGCCAAGTGACAGTAAATTAAACATGAAATTTGAAAGCATGATATTTTCAAGTAGAAAGAATAAAATAATATTTTCCAATAATCTTTGTTTAAAACTTAAATAATGTTTTACAGTGTATACTTGCGACAAAACCAAAACGCTCATGTTTAACAGTGCCTTGTTTAAAGTGTATACATGTGCTGCATCCCAATCCACATACTTTCTGTTCTAAATATTGCGCTAGGTTAGAATTAGTGTGCTACAAATTATAGTACGTTGAAAAGAGTATGCTAAAGTTTACTAATTATGCATTTACATGAATTCATTTAGCATGTTTCGAACCATGCAACTTGCAATGCAATGTATGCAATTCAGTGTGTATATATTTTATTATGTGCATTCTCTTGAAAGCAAACCCATGAAGTTGTGTTTTTTAACCCTTGTGCTGTGCTGCTGAAAATACCTAATTGAGTGTTTTGATAAATCGCTCCTTTAGTCTGTAATTCTCTCATTATGCTATGTTATCACAAAATCTTGTTTTCTTTCAGTCTTTGTTTTCTTTCAATTAGCAAAGTTTTTGTAATACTTTTGGAACTGATTGATCATAGGCTTCACTGATCTGAGCTTATGCACCTTCATTTCTGAGGGGAAAAAATATTATTTGTGGATAATTTTGTCAATATTCATTCATTAACTGAGGCGCATACGCTCGGAAACAAAACCTATGCTAATTGAAAGAAAACAAGTTGACAAAAAAATGTAAATCCAATATTTGGTGATATTTATGTATAAGCAACTTTTTGTAGGCTGGCCACACCTTTTTTTTTTTTTTAAATGTATTTATTAATTTTTTTTATGAAGTTACTATACTCTGTATGAGCAAAGTTAGTAAGTTTTAGTCCAATGCCATAACATTAACAAGCATTTTGGGGTGAAAGAAAACCCACTCCTGGTCAAAATGACCAGAACATGAGGGTGAAATGACTGTTCTATGTGTTGACTACACAAGCATGTTTGAAATGTGTGAATACAGCTTGGTTTACAGGAAAGACAAGCAGGAAGTACATTCTCTTTCGGCATAGTAAAAGTATGTGAATTGGGATGCTGCTGTGTAATGATATAACTACATCACCTCTACTGCGTCTTTGCAGTCATGTTCTGTTGTTTTACACAGGAGCTTAGATGATTGTTTTTTTGCCTGTTAGCTTACTGTGCCTTGTGCAGCACAAACAAACAGCAGCTCACACCCTTGCGATTACTGAGACAAGATATCACGTTCTGTATTCACATCTCTCCCTCGCTGTGTGTCAGAGCTGACGTGATTTTGCATTTCATATTCACAGCTGAGCTTCTCTCTCTTTCTGAAACTAATGAGTTTAGGGACGAGGTTTTTGGCCCTGGATTCATCTAATTTATTTTGCTGAATCAAGCTTTGCGTGTTTACCCGAGGCAGAGCCTGTAGCCTCAGATCCAGACGGCTGCTCACTGACCGCATTATGCATATTCAGTAGAAGCATGGTAGCCATCAGAAATCACTCTTTCCAGTCTGATTAAAAAGCCTGGGATGAAATTTCTGGGAGTGACAGTTTTTTCAGACCATACAGAAATTTCAAGGAACAACTAGTCGCTAGATTTGAGAGGTTTAACATCTTTGAATCATTTCCTGGGGGAACATTAACAGTTAATGTTATTTAACACTTATTATTTAACATTAATATTTAGTTAGGCTGTGAATGGGTGCCGTCAGAATGAGAGTCCAAACAGCTGATAAAAACATCACAATAATAATCCACTCCAGTTCATCAATTAATAGCTTGTGAAGTGAAAAGGCTGTTTTGAGCAAGTGATGGAATGCTATATTTCTCCAAATCTCTTCTGATGAAACTCATTGACATTTTAAATGGCCTGAGGGTGAGGACATTTTCAGCAAATTTTCATTTTTGATGAACTATTCATTTAAAAATTTAATAAATTTACCTGAGAACCAAAGTTGTTGTTCTACTGTAGTTCTTAAATCCCATTTGAAAATATGGCACATTTTTGAATTGCACCCAAACAGGAATGTTATTCATATAATTCTGCTTTAATGTTGCCTAACATCTAATTTTGTATTTCACAAAAGAAAGGAGGTTTTGGAATAACACAGTGATGTCATTTATGGCATTTTTTGGGGTTAATATACCTGAAAAACAAGTAAAATAATCAATATATGCATGCAATACAAACCTATGTGTGCACATGACATTAATTATAATGCATCAGATTCTTTGGCGACTGTAAAACAGCTCGAGTTAGACTATAAAATTATATTATTTACTAGCAAATTTTTGTGATTATTATTAATAGTCTTTTTATCACATTACAGCTGCCAGCATTTTTTAACATTGCAGTGTGCCAAACAACAACATTTATTTGTGGAAAAGTCACTGTAGTGCACAGTCTGTCGTTGCTGGATTTCAAGAGGTATAAAAACAGATTCATTGCTGTGGCTCTGACTTTTTGTCCACCAGAGCAGCTGACCAGAATAGCCCAGCGTCTGTGAGCTCTGCACTTAAGTTATTATTCCCTGAAGAACAACCAAATGCGGTATCTAACTAAAAGAGGTGGAGAACATAATAGAAATACAGCACACAAGACAATTTCGAATTGCTCTACTGTGCTGTTCTGCATTGCTCTCTTCTGCATTGTTCTGTTGCAGCAGGCCTGTATCTCACGACCGCCTGACAGCTGCTTCATTCACCACACTGAGGCTGCTTTCATTGAGGGAAAATCTGGGAGCAAAACCTGTTAACGTCTCACTTCCAGAGTCCCACACTATGAGGACACCTGCTCAAGGAATACATATTTGAATTTTTCTCAGAAACACACTGGCAATTTAAAAACTACATTTGTAAATTTTGTGTAGAAATTGTAAGTGTTGTTTGTCCATGCAAACCTAACAGCCATGCTTTTACATGGTTGATCACAAACTTTATTTTTCAAATAATTTCAGTTTTAGATGTGCTCACTGCTCAGTTATTCATTTATATGTATTTTATTTGTATTTTTAATTTTTCTCGAAATTTTTATACTTTATAAAAATTTAAGGTAAAAACATAAATTTTCCCGTGGACTTTCCATTCCAAATTTAAAAAATGTAATGCCAAATGCATTAGTTTTATTTTAGTATCATTTCTCTCTCTCTCTCTGTCTCTCTCTCTTTCCCTCTCACTCTGTATATATATATAATATATGTGTGTGTGTGTGTGTGTGTGTGTATTGAATTCATTTTTATTTCTGTTTCTGTTTCATTTTAATTTCAGTTAATATTCGAAATTTTAAAATTTGTTGAAAATGTAACTAGATAAAATTCAAAAATGTAAAATTTGTTTAACAATGTACATTTTTTTTGTGTTTTTTAAAGTCTATATAGATTTTTTTTAATTCATTTTTATTTAACTTTTAGTTTTAAGTTTTAACTACATCAAGTTAACAAATTAAAATGGAAAATGTTGGTTTGTCATCTAACTGAATTTATAACTATTTATAAATAGTTCTTAGAATTTATATATTATTATTTATTTTTTTTTTTTAAGAAATCAATTTTTTTTTTTTTGCTAATTTAAAAATAATGTAACCTGTCTTATCTTTGGAATAAGAAACCCCCCAGAATATGTCTACATTTTCTGCAAAGCCCTAAAGAACAGGGTGGGACTCCTCGCTTTTGTCCCTGTCTGTTTAACCATGACAATGTCATGACAACAGCAAATCACCTCTGATGCTGCATTTCATTTATGCTAAAGCAAAGATTAAAACCTAAACTTACCTTGAACTTTTACACACACGTAATATACAAGTAAGATATTGCCTTCTATTTGTTATGATTGTTGTATTTTTAATAAATCAAATTATTTATAGAACTGAATTAGATATTATGGCCACTGACCACTGTTTTATAAAAGGTGTTAAGGGGACTAAAGACCCTGCTGATTTATTGTAGAGTGTACTTAAGTGCTCTGTATTTCCAGGGCTCTTCTTAGCTGCAGGTGTGTGTTCTGCTTGTTCAAACAGCCCTCAGCCATAATTACACACCTGTCTGTGCTGTTAATATGTCCATTTTAATTAAGAGACTCTGGTTCTGTATAATGTGTCCTGAAGAGTGCTCAATCAGCCTGCATCACTCAGCACTCTGGTGAAGTGTAGTGTTCAAATGCCACATTGGTTATGTGAGGTTATATGAGTTTGTTTCTCCTTTATTTATCACACTTTTTTTAAGTGAGTGCATTATATATATTGTGTACAGTATGTGAAATGTCTGTTTTTAATCTTCACTTTTATATTTCATTGAAGTGACAAAAGTTATGACTGACATTTATAATATATACACTGCCCGTCCAAAAAAGAAAAGTCACCACCTGGATTTAACAAAGCAAAGATTTAAGATCCTCCCATTGGATAATTACTGCATGGACGATTATGTTATGTGCCCAAAGAATGAGGTCAGCTGACTACCTGAATATACTGAATGACCAGGTTATTCCATCAATTAATTTTTTCTTCCCTGATGGCACAGGCATATTCCAAGATGACAATGCCACGATTCATCGGGCTCAAATTGTGAAAGAGTGGTTCAGTGAGCATGCAACATCATTTTCACACATGGATTGGCCACCACAGAGTCCAGAGTCAGACCTTTACCCCGATGAGAATCTTTGGGATGTGCTGGAGAAGACTTTGCGCAGCGGTCCGACTCTCCCATCATCAATACAAGATCCTGACGAAAAATTAATGCAACTCTGGACGGAAATAAATGTTGTGACATTGCAGAAGCTTATCGAAATGATGCCACAGCGAATGCATGCCATAATCAAAGCTAAAGGTGGTCCAACGAAATAATAGACAGTGTATAACAATTTTTTTTTTTTTGGACGGGCAGTGTAATATATGTTTGGTGATCTTACTAATACTAACAGTCTGCCGATGGAGGCTATTAGGCTGTTACTGACCATCATTTTTAAAGCTGATGTGTCTGACGTCTTCTGCATTCCTACAAAACAAGTTTGATTCATATGCATTAAAAATCTATTGCTCATTCTCATTTTTTTTCCTGAGTTGCACCAAACATCTAGATGAAAAATCAAGGCCATACAGTGATTCATTCCCTCATCTGGTGTTTTCTTATTAGCATTCTGATATTCTTCTACCCTTCACAGAACAAAAGAACGAGGAAGAGGGTTTTGTGTGCACGTGTTCAGCGGCTGGGTGGCGGCCAATTCAATTACCTGCTCCCACTATCGCGTGCGTTTATCTTTCTGTTCGAATTTGTCTTTGCAGTTTTTTTCTTATACTTGATTTTGTCATCTTTTTTTTTTTAAGCAGAAGAAATGAGTCATGAAAAAAAACACTTGCTTCCACTTTTTTAAACCCAGTGTTCTGGGCGGTTGCAAGGTCATTGCTATATGGTTGCTAAGGTATTCTGGATGGTTTCCAGGGTGTTGCGGTGCAGTAAGTAAGACCCCTCAGACCTCAGATGATGCTAACCCTGAGAAAACATTCAGAACTACCACATTTTGCTATAAGTTTGATTGCATAATTGCTGTTTATAGTTTTAATCGTCTTTTTGTTTACGTCTTTTATTGATTTTTCTGAACATTTCTGCCGTATACACATAAACTGACAGTCACCACTGATAAGCTACTACTAAATATTGTAGAAACGTAATTTTCTGTAAAGTTGCTTTGCAATGATTTGTATTGTAAAAAAAACGGTATACAAATAAACTTAAATTGAATGTTCTTGGTGGTTGCAAGGGCATTGCTACAGTATACGGTTACTAAGGTCTTCTAGGTTGTTCCCAGGGTATTGCTATGCAGTTGCTAAGGTGTTTTAGGTGGTTGAAAGGACATTGTAACAGTATACGGTTGCTAAGGTGTTCTGGGTGGTTGCCAGGTTGTTGTTATGCAGTTGCTAAGGTGTTCTAGGTGGTTGCAAGGACATTGCTACAGTATACGGTTGCTAAGGTGTTCTGAGTGGTTACCAAGGTTTTGCTATGCAGTTGTTAAGGTGTTCTGGGTGGTAGCCAGGGTGTTACTATACAGTTGCTAAGGTGTTCTAGGTGATTGCCAGTGTGTTGCTACACAGTTGCTAAGGTGTTCTAGGTGGTTGCAAGGACATTGCTACAATATACGGTTGCTAAGGTGTTCTGAGTGGTTACCAAGGTTTTGCTATGCAGTTGTTAAGGTGTTCTGGGTGGTTGCCAGGGTGTTACTATACAGTTGCTAAGGTGTTCTAGGTGATTGCCAGTGTGTTGCTACACAGTTGCTAAGGTGTTCTAGGTGGTTGCAAGGGCACTGCTACAGTATACAGTTGCTAAGGTGTTCTAAGTGGTTACCAAGGTTTTGCTATGCACTTGTTAAGGTGTTCTAGGTGGTTGCCAGGGTGTTGGTATACAGTTGCTAATATGTTCTAGGTGGCTGCAAGGACATTGATACAGTTTACGGTTGCTAAAGGTTGCCAAGATTTTGCTATGCAGTTGTTAAGGTGTTCTGGTTGCCAGGGTGTTGCTATACAGTTGCTAATATGTTCTAGGTGGTTGCAAGGACATTGCTACAATATACAGTTGCTAAGGTGTTGTAAGTGGTTACAAAGGTTTTTTTTTATGCAGTTGTTAAGATGTTCTGAGTGGTTGCCAGAGTGTTGCCATACAGTTGCTAAGGTGTTCTGGTTGGTTGCAAGGACATTGCTGCAGTATACAGTTGCTAAGGTGTTCTGGGTCTTTGCAAGGGTGCCGCAATGAAGTTGCTAAAGTGTTCTGGGTGGTTGCCAAGGTGTTGTTATATAGCTGCATTCCTGCACTGTTTGTTTTGACAAACATGATGTTTCCTGTCAATTGGTCCATAACATTTACACAGAGCTGAGTCACACTGAACTCTGACAGAATCGCTCACTCACTGGCCACTGTAGTGCACACTACAAAGGCTGCACCCTGGGCCATTCTATTTATGGAGCGGCTTTGTTCAGGCTCTGGAGGGAACCGCTATCTGCTGCACTATGAGACTGTCAGTGGTTTTCAATTGTTCTAAAATTCCCATTTTTGTTCTTTGTTTTCACTAAAGGGACGTGCTTAACTTTCAAAACACACTGTTCATCCACATCAGAAGGTCAAACTACATACTGTACGTCCTGCTGTAGGTGCTGCACCTGTAGTTTATTTTATATGAGGTTTGCTAGAATGTGTTACAGGGATGCAGATTTATTTTTAAATTAAGTTATCAGTAAGAACTAGCTTGTTTGGGATCAAATGTTTGCAGTTATTTAAAACAATAAATTAAACTTAATAACAAAGACTATCAAAATTATTATATTTTTATTATTTTTTAATTATTATATTTTGATATCTGAGATTTAAATCACTGGATACAGGAAATGATGTGGAGCACAGCTAAATATGACATATTAAGTCATTAAAATGATTGTTTAAATTATTTTTAATTAAGTTAATGTTAATTATTATTTATTAAAACTATATGTTGTGTATAGGTACAACAATTGTTTAATGAAATCTTTTTTTAACAAATAAAATTTAATAACATAGGCTATCAAAATTATTATATTTTTATATTATTTTGAATTATTATTTTGATATCTGAGATTTAAATAGTTGGACAGAGTTCAGAAGGTCAAGACATGATCAACTTCTTAAGCTAAATAATGAAATAATGTTTTATATTTTTAGGTGAACTATTTCCTATTTGTGGAAAGCGAAAGTTTCTCAATGGCTCTGGTACTGATGGGACAGAATGCTGTTTCGTTTAAAACCCAGTTGCTAAGCTGTTCCTTTCTTTCTTTAGCAGAGTCTCTGTGGAGGAAAAAGCTCATTGCTTTCTCCGAGTTCACTTTTGACGTCATTACTGCATGAGTGCCTCAATGGATGAATCATAAGTCTTTGTTTTGAATATGCTGCCCTCTTCACACACCCCACACACAAACTCACACACTTTAGCTGACCTTGCCTTGCCTGAGTGAGATGTGCTTTGTTAAAGATCAGTCAGCCATGTTAAATGGATGATGCCAGCAATGCGACGTTTGCCTCCATCAGATAAAGTGTGACATCCATTCAAATTAAACATAAAACAATCAGTTAATGAAGTATTACAGACGCCACCCGTATTCATTGTAAAGAACCTGCACCAGATGGCCTTTGTGTCTTTATGACTCATCAGCTGAGATGGTGAGAAATGGAGATTGTAAGCAAATTTGCACAGTCATTTTTCCTAAAAGTGTTTGAGGTGAATTCACCCATCTGATACATCACTTACACTCCTGCAGGTGAATGAAGTCATTCAACTAAAGCAGATAACTGAGCCTTCATTAAGCCTTAAACACGAACTGTTGCCATCTACCATATAATCAGTTTTTATGGCTTTCTAATACAAATGAAATCCTGTGTGTTTTAATAGCTTTAAAGTGAAATTATCCAAACATACAGTAATGAATTTGAAATAGTGAATTTGAGAAGCACTGATTTACAGGACACAACAAACTTCTTTTCTTTATTTTTTTTTCTTACACCTGTCTTATTATTATTTTTTTTTTTAGATTCAGTGTTTACCGGTTTGTCCTCTAAACAGCTGGTGCCGTCCACATGTGACTGATAATGTGTGTCACAGCCTTGGAGTACCCTCTGGGAACGAGGTGAAGTTGTTTCGATCAGGGAGGAGTTCCTGCCTCTGTCGTCGCCCGCAGCTGCCTGGTGCAGGGTCAGGAACCTCTGAATCAATCAGCAGGCGAGTACTACCACACAGATGGTCACACAGAGATGCTTGTGGCCCCCAGCAGGTGTGCTGAGAACAGAACAACACCTGAACTGAGACTGACCCGTCACCCCAGCGCATGGAATCCACTGACCGCTATCATCTGATGAAGACCAGGGAAATCACACCAACATTACAAGCATTCTCAACAAGAGTGACCTAATTAGAGACTGTCTATATCTATCTTTCCATCTTCTGTCTATCCATCCATCCATCCGTCTGTCTGTGCATGTCTGTCCGTCGGTCCATCCGTCGATCGGTCTGTCTGTCTGTCTATCCATCTATCCATCCATCCATCCATCCATCCATCTTGCGAGTTTGAATTTTTGTGTCTGAAACCTTGATGCTGCTATTTTGTGTGGAAAGAAAGCCACATCAGCCTCACCTGCTTTACATTAAGTGAAAAATACCAGGCACTGCCCTCTAGTGCTGCTACAATCACCCAAAATAAAAATCCAGATCCAGATGCATAAATAAACCAGGTCTGCAATAACAGCCTCTGACAGCCTGAGTGATGAGGATTGGGAGGGTGGCGAGGTGAGAGTACTTTTAAGGCTGGGACCTGTAAGAACAGCAGTAAGGTGCTCTGTGAGATACCTGTGGAGAGAGAGAGAGTGTGTGTGTGAGAGAGAGAGAGAGAGAGAGAGAGAGAGAGAGAGAGAGAGAGAGAGAGAGAGAGCTGACAGATGGATGGACCGCAGACAGTGATTCAGCGTTTATGCTGGAAGTAAAGATAATATTAATATTTTGGAAGAGAGCTCAGCTGATGAGTGTTAGATTGCTGTTAAGTGATGTTTTACTGTGCATGACGTGACACACATGCAGAGAGTCAGAGAAATATTCTTGAAAGTGTGTTTTTATAACAAGCCCAAAATCGTTTGAGAGGAAGCAGCTGTAGATTAAAATCAAATCATCAAAAATTAACAGCTGAAATAATCCTCTTCCCAGTTCAGCAATACATGTACAACATGAAATATTTAATCTGCTGATGACACTTTGGAGAACGCTGATGTAATGATTAAAGGAATAGTTCAGCCAACATAATAATAATAATAATAATAATAATAATAATAATAATAATAAACAGTTCTGGCATCATTTACTAGTCCTGTTGGTAAATTATACATATATATATATATATATATATATATATATATATATATATATATATATATATATATATATATATATATATATATATATATATATATATATATGGAAAATACATTCATTTGGACAAAAGTGTATGCTAAATGAATAAATGGTTGCTGTTTGCTTGTATGTTATGGAAAAGAGCCTTGTAAATATTGTTTACAGATATAATTTAGCATTTGCATTAAATTGATCAAAAGTGATGGTAAAGAATTTTATAATGTTGCAAAAGATTTCTGTTTCAAATAAATTGATAAAAGAATCCTGAAAAATCAACAACATTGTATTATGGTTTTCTCAAAAATATTAAGCAGCACAGCTGTTTTTGATAATAATCAGAAATGTTTCTTGAGCAGCAAATCAGCATTTTAGAATGATTTCTGAAGAATCATGTGACACTGAAGACTGGAGTAATGATGCTGAAAATTCAGCGTTTTATCACAGGAATGACTTACATTTTATAATGTATTCATATAGAAAACAATTATTTTAAATTATAATAATATTTTACAATATTACTGCTTTTACAGTATGTTTAAAGGGGTCATATGATGCGTTTTCAAATTTTTCTTTCTCTCTGGAGTATTACAAGCTCTTGGTGCGTAAAGAAGATCTGTAAAGTTGCAAAGACTAAAGTCTCAAACCCAAAGAGATATTCTTTATAAAAGTTGAGACTCGTCCATACCCTCCTGAAACGGCTCGTTTTAACACGCCCCCACATCACTATGTGGGAAGATTTGCATAACGCCGCCCAGATGTTCACACAAAGAAAGAAGGCGCTACTTTTATTCTCGTTGTAGTATTGTTGTTGCCTTCCAAAAGAGGACAATATCTGCTTCGTCATGTCTGGAGCTGATCCGTGCTGGTCGCTGAGGAAATACATCAACTTTGCACTGTGGACCGCTGAATCTGCTTTCACCGTGGATGAAGCTGAGTCCATCCCGGGGTCGATACATGTGATAGCCGCAAGCCGCCCGCCTCTGCTCACTCAAGGCCGCGGTGTGTGACACTGTTTCGTTGAGAAAGTGAAACTACTTTGTTTGGCCTTCCAAAAGAGGACACGACTAGAAATCATATTTATATCACGTTTATAATGGGTTTTATGTTTAAGTCTCATCACTCCGGCCGGACAGGGCATCACAGTATGTTAATAGGCGTAACATTTCCGTCACACGCTTGAGGCATTCGGCCAGTCACAACGCACTGGATAGCTGGCCAATCAGAGCACACCTCACTTTTCAGAGCGATGAGCTTCATAAAAATCAACATGTTTCAGAAGGGGGGGGGGGGGGGCATAGAGGAGAAACAATAATGTACAGTATGTGGAAAATAATGTGTTTTTCGAACCTTAAAGCGCATTAATACATTTCATTACACCAAATACACAAAATAATGTTCTTTTTTAGCAGCATCATATGACCCCTTTAATCAAATAATTTGAGCCTTGGTGAGCAGACGAGTCTTCTACCCCAACTTTTGAACAATTTTGTGCTCGATAGAAGAAAGTTCTACAGTTTTGGAAACACATGGTGATGAGTAAATGACAGAATTTACATTTTTGGGTGAACATTTCAATAGAATTCCCCCTTTTTAATGACCACATCAATAACTCACAAACACATATGCATACACGCTCTCTCACTCACTCAGAGATATAAGAAATAATCCCCGTCTTTGCTTAATTACTTTTCACACATGACTGGTTGACCGTCCCCTGAGCTTTTGTTGCAGGTTAAATTATCTGTATAAAGAGGCGGAAGACCACGAGGACTAATAATGAACTTAAGCTTCGGCGTATAAGAATGTTCCTGAATATCCCAAACGAGGGTAATTACAAGTAAATCCATCTGTAGACTGATGGAGACCACTGCACATGTGGACCAGTCAGTGCAAGTTAATGAGAAATGATTTACATTTTCAGTGCAAGAATTCGAACACGTGAACCTTTCATGTGGTGAAACAGAAGAGAAAATCAGGCTCTAAAAGAAAATGAGCAAGTTTGAAGGAGGCAAGTGTCTTCAGACGTACTAACAAAGCCCTTTCGTTCGTGTTCGGTATGGGTATTGCCTCATTTTAGGAACCACCCTAGCAACTGCATAGCAACATGCTGAAAACAACCTAGAAACCACACAGTAGTGGCACTCTTAAATCAAAAATAATATATTTTAAAATATATTTCAAAATATACAAAAAATTATATATGTGTATATATATATATATATATATATGTATATATATTTTTTAAAGCTTTTAAAACTATATTTTGTCCTCCATATATTTGTCACATTTAATGATGAATAATGATGTATAAAAGTATTAATTATTTCAAAAACATATTTCATTGAGCTTCACTTTTCACAACATATGTTTAGAATATTTTTTAAATATATTTTGGCCAGATGATTTTTTTTTTTTTTTTTTTTTTTTTTTTTTTTTTTTGTATATGCACAAGCAACATCCTACAACCAGAAATGTGAAAATGATTTTTATTTATTTATTAAGAAATTTACTGATCATAAACGTGTGACATGCAAACAGTTGCATTAGGTATGGACAACTGTGTGCTCAGTTTCAGGAGGAAACAAATTAGAGACGTGAACACGTTTTCTGACAAGTGATAAATTAGAGTTAAAAACACCCGTGCTAATTACAGACGTGTGAAGAGCAGGAGAAATAACCTCAATTTAGCATCAACACCCACTGTGGGATGAGAACAGAGAGAGAGAAAGAGAAAGACTTACAGACCATGAGAGTTCATCTAAAGTTTGTGCATGCATGAATTTTCATTATTTTTGTTTGTAAAATAACTATGCAAGTGTGTAGATTATGTAATAATCCTTCTGCAAATAAACAGATAAATCATCCTGTCTTGCCAAAACAATTGCAAAGTTTATGCATTGCTATGTTTTCCCGGTTCACAGACTTCTGTCCAAATCCATTTAAAAGGATCTTTAAATTAGGATTGTATTGCTAAATTTCTCCAAATCGGTTCTGATGAAGAAGCAAACTCATCCACATCTTGGATGGCTGGAGGGTGAGTAAATTTTTCAGCAAAAGTTCATTTTTGAGTGAACTGTTGCTTTAAGGGTTTTCTTGGTGGTTGCTATGCTGTGATATTCTGGTTTTTGTGTATGCATTCTCAGTGGACTGTGTTTAGAGTTGTAGTGCTTACTTCTGCTCACCAAGGCTGCATTAATTTGATTACAAACACAGTAAAAACTAAACATTTTGTAATAAAATTTAAATAGTAATATTGTGAAAAATTATTATAATGTAACATAGCTGTTTTCTGTTTGAATATATTTTAAAATAGAATTTATTTTTGTGATGCAGAGCTACATTTTCAGCATCATTACTCCAGTCTTCAGTGTCACATGATCCTTCAGAAATCATTCTGATATGCTGATTTGCTGTTTAGAAACATTTTTTGATTATTATCAATGTTGAAAACAGTTGTGCAGCTTCATATTTTTGTGGAAACCGTGATATACTACCTTTCAAAAGTTTGGGGTACGTTTTTATTTTATATTATTATTATTCTCTTTTTTAAAAAAACAAAATAAATACTTTTATTTAAAATCACTGCGTGTTTAATTTGATTATTTTGCAGTTTTATTCCCTTTTTGCATTAAATCATTATGGAAATAATGAGTCATGAAGTTAAAAATATCATTTATATAATTTCCATTTGTACATGTCTCTCGCTATAAATAGGAAGTTGAATCAAATGCATTGCATTTTAGGATACAATATCATGCACAGTGTGATCTGGTTGTATGATGCACAGTTGCTTAATGCAGTATGTAATCTGAGTATTCCATACTTTTGCATACTGTGCATAATAGACTGCTAAACTAGCACTATATAAAACCAAACCTTTATCAGTCCTGCTTATAATCCATTAACGCATCCGATAACATGTTGCTACCTGGTGAGGAAACACTATACTTCACCGTGAGAATCTGGATCAGATCTCTAGAGAGTGTTTTCCCCTCCCTTCCAAATTAATCACACACCTCGTGCCATCCGTCCCTGCTAGTGTTCAGTACTGGGACAACGGATCTGTGAGAGAGGGAGGGGGTGGGTTTGGCCTGTGGTTATAGAAGAAAAACACATGCAGCGTTACATTAATCATGCTGTACGCACACCGACCCGCCGCTTGCAGAGGAAGATCCAATTATGAGGGAGTGAGAGAATGAAAGGGTGGGCGTTCACAGAGACCCAGACCCAGTGGGAAGACAAATACTGTCCGTAACCACAGACAAAAATGGCACAGGAGAGAGAGAGCGAGAGAGTGAAGGGGTGGGCTATTTCTGTCCTCCAGTTCTCAGGAGATAGTACGCTTGTATGGGTTCTCCTGGTCACCTGACCCTGTTCCAACCTTGGAATGAACAGACACACACAGAAAGAGAGAGAGAGAGAGAGAGAGAGAGGACTAAGGAAAAGAGAAACAAGAAATGGAAGTAAATAGGGAAATGGGAAGGAAAGGAAAAGAGGAAGTTGTAATTAATGGGGAAAAGAATCAAGTAGAGAGGAAAATTGTGTGGAAATATTTATATATTTATCAATAAATATATGCATAAGACATAGAGAGGGAAGAACAGAAGAAATAGAAATAAGGTAGAAATGGAAAGGAAGGGGAAAATATGAACGTAAAGAAAGAAGGAGGAAGAAAAATTTATTTGGAAAAGTAAAGAAAATCAGGATATGGAAAGATTCCTGAAATATATATATATATATATATATATATATATATATATATACCTCACTACACTGCATATTTAATTCAACATGTAGCATCCAGTTATCATCTCAGAAATAAATGTGATTATTTTTTGGTTTTATTTTTGCATTACACTTTCCCCCATCCAAAAAAATAATGAGTTGTGAAGTTAAAACTCACTTATTGTGGAAATAGAAAGGAAAAGGAAAATATGTACAGAATTAATTGTGTAAATACAAAGAAAAACTAAATGGAAATTAATGTGGGAGGGAGAAGAAAATAAACTGGAAATGTAAGGAAATGGAGAAATTAAATATATACGTAAAATGCAAACAGTTGATAAATGTTGAAAGGAAAAAGGAAATGGAAATAAATGCAGAAAAAGGTTTTGCTACATACTTCAACATACAGTTCTATAACATTATCTCAGTTGTGTATGTCCATATGGAAAGTAAAATGTAAATTTTTCATTTCTTTTAACGTGTCCATCAGTGAGAAAGACGTGTTATGTTTTATGATGGCCCTCAGTCAGTATGCGGCCAAGCTACATTACAGCTGTCGACAGTTTGTAAATAGCTTTCAGAGGAGCATATTTTTCCCACTGGGAAATGTTTTTCATGCAAGATCAGTGCTTGTTGCTTCATGACCTCCTGGAACAACAACAACAAAGCATCTCTTCCCCCCAGTAACTTAAAGATGCGATTTAGTTTTAACACTGTTGCTGTGACGACTGGCTCCACAGCGGCCCTAGAGCTCACGACGAGCCTGAACCAAGCCCAGACTCCACTGATCCACACGTCCAGAATTCACACGTCAACATCACTGAAAAGAGAAGGTGAGTGATAAAGCAAAGGGATGACCATGTCTACAATATCACCTGCAGTATCATATAGGCCAGTGAAATATATTACAAACAGGAAGAATTTCATTACTATTTTTGGTGCTTGATCAGGATTTTCTTTTGCCAGATGCTTGATAAAAAAGGTAAAAATAAAAATAAAAAAGTACCACCTAGCAACCACCCAGAAAACCCTAGCAACTGCATAGCAACTCCCTGCAACCACATAAGAATAGGAGCTAGAATCTCATAGAGAATATTTTGACTTGGGCCAGTAAGTAACCACTTAGCAACCACCTAGAAAAACCTAATAACTGCATAGCAACTCCCTGACAACCACCTAAGAATCTCTGGCAGTGTGGTGAGTTTTAAATGGGTGTATTTTTTATTTTTTTTTCCAGGCAATGTTAAAATGTAGTTTTTTTTTAAATTGTTCTGTTACTTTTAGTCTTTTATCATATTGCTTTTTTTTTTTTTTTTTTTTTTTACAAAATGTAAATTTTTAAGCATTTTTTTAAGCGACACATCAGCCTTTGTGAACTGTAACAAATAATAAGCAGTGCAGTGTTCAACATGAAGAATACATGGACAAAAATAAGAGCATCAAAAAACACATCTCATGCAGAGAGGACCTTAGCTGTTGATTAGAGCCACCGTCTCTGGGAAACTGTTTTACTGCCTGCATGTTTTTGTTCTGATGGCCCTGAGTTGCTTTATGGAGGATAGTAATAGATCTTGACTGCCAGGATGACCTCCAGAAAAGCCATCCAGTGTCAGCAACTGCATTTTTATTAGTAGAATGTAGAGAACGACACAGAATTAGAATTTAGTTAGTGCTGTCTGGGGTATTTTGAGTTATAAACTGCACAAGGCCTGTAAACACGTCTGACTCAGTCAAGAGACAGCCTGAGACATCCTTCTAATCCCAGCGGATCTTCACTCATCCAGTGATTTATTGCTCAGCATTCAGGACCCAAAGTTACAGAAATAAAATAGTGAAAATTAGATCTAGAAATCGATAAGACAACATGATTACTCTGCGTTTAGCACTGCAAAGACAAGCCTTCACACACACAAACACACATTGCAGCTGTTTTTTTTTTTTTTTTTTTTTTTTTTACTTTTTTATAATGTTCAGTGTAGGATCCAGCTAGATTTGAATATAATTTTTTAATTTAATTGACTTTTTTTTTTTTTTTATACAAAAAATTGGCTTATATTATTATGAATTACCAATACATAATTTACAATATATAAATTATAATTATATATGATGAATTGTCTATCATGCTATTCAAAATAAACTCTATGTAGTCTTTTACCTAATTTTTAACCTTTTTTTTTGTTAATCACTGTTCAGTAAAACCAAAACATTTGGTGAGTGATGTATTATTTTTATTAATTGATATCTTACAAAGAAGAAGCTTGGGGAAGAACTGTGAATGACAACATATTTAGTATTGGTAAGTTTGTGTTTATACTGTCCTGTTGTTCTGAGAATGGAGCACTAGTGTCCTCTAGTGGAGAATATTAAATATAACGCAGAATATAAATATAACCCTGAATCCACAGAATTGCATTACACTGAACAACGGTATGGATTCAAGACGTGTAATTTAAATATATTTAAATATACATAGCTTTCGGTTTCAGGTGCAAATTCAGAAATGCAAAGCTGCATTTGTTCTCGTTATATATTTATTGAACTATGACTGTATAAACAGCTGTATATATATATATATATATAAATATATATATATATATATATATATATATATATATATATATATATATATATATATATATATATATATATATATATATATATGTACAGGGTGCGATTTGCCGGGGTGGGGGGGATTTCCCCCCCTCTGGTCTATGCATCCCTGCCTCTGCTGAATAACTTGTATTCCCGGTGGGGATAAAAACATCATGCAAACCCGCTCTGACGTCCCGATCTGAATCAAATGATTCACGATACGCGATCCGATTGGAGCGCTTCGAAACAGTGAATCATTTTGCGACGCAATAGTTTAACTGATTTGGAGTTTCAAAAAGCTCCGTTGTGTTCTTTGCTCGCTTTCTCTATGTAATTTGTTGTTTGAATAACCGTGGACATTTAATCATTACAATTAATAGGCCTAACGTACGCTTACAATGCCTTTATTAAACTGAGATCATACTAAATACAATTTCCGTCGTATTAAAAACATTTCATAAAATTTTTCAAAAGCATTCCCCCCCTCTGTTTTTTTCACAAATCGCACCCTGTATATATATATATATATATATATATATACATTTATATATATATATATATATATATATATATGTATATATATATATATATATATATATATATATATAGATAATATATATACATATATATATATATACACACACACACTAAAAGAACACTGGTAGTATACAAAAGAACACTGGTAACACACACACACACACACACACACACACACACACACACACACACACACATTATTCTGTACAAAACACAAAGATTGTTTTGCAGATTATACATTTTGTATCTTTTACACCCCCCTTTTTTGTATTTTTATTCAATTATTATTATTATTATTATTATTATTATTTTTACATGGCATAAGAACAACGCTTTGAATAAAGCAAAGGGCAATTCCTCCAAAGCTGACCAAATGAATGACAAAGAAATGTCTTGGTGAATTTTGGGAAATGTAGTTCCTTCGGTGCTAATAAAAGTAGTAAACATGTACCCGCCCATAAGGCTCACAATAACATCCAGAGATATTTTATCATCTCTGATGACTTTTATGCAGGCGTTTATTTAGTAACTCCTGTATACATGGCTTTTGTTTTGTCCTAAACATAGTTGCAGTCAAACAGAAGACACAGGAAGAATGCGTATCCGCCCCTTTCCGAGTTCACACACCCTCAACTACATTTCCCAGAATTCCCTACCCGCTGTTCGAACTGTTCTCAGCGAAAATGCATTTTGGGAGTTGTAGTTTAAACCGGCCGTGCCCGCTTGTTGCCTGACGTCTGGACGAGCATTATACATGAGGAGCTCTGCAGAGGGAAGTCCATCATAGACATGAAAATAGAGGCCAGGTAATCTTACTTTTCTCATGATTTATACAAAAACACACGTGTACGTGGAATTTAGAGTGTGTTTGACGATTAAATACGAAGGTAAAGCGGACTTTGCCGGTTGCGCAGAGGACAGAAACGCCAGTGTTTTATAGCTGCGTTGGTGGTTTTCATGTGAAGCAGCGAAACGACTCGATTCTGTGGCTTTTTATAGATTCTCAGCCCTCAGTTAGTTGCATTACTGGTATCTGATATGTAGTTAGGATGTGAATGTTATATATTGGTCGTTATATGCAGAAACAGCACAGTTTTCAAAGATTAAGACATGAAAAATAAACCGGCCTCTATTATGCCGCAATACTGAGGATGTCTCATGTTCTGCGGAGATTTCACGTCAACTTTAACTCGATATTAAACCCATGAACACATGAATACATGTCGCAGATTCGATGTAATTATGCAACATGGGCGCTGTTTAGTCATTGTCCAATCAGAGGCAATATTAATGTGGCAAGGCTACAAAATAACAAAAGACAGCGTGGCGTTCCATATGTAACATTACACAGCCACATCTGTTTAACAGCACTTGAAACATTGTAACATTTGAACGAATGTACTAGATTTATCTGTAGTGGATTTAGGACTGGATGGAGCTGTCAAAATCATGTGGCCAACCATATGCTGACACTCCATCAGTTTCTATGTGCTAAAATGAAAGTGTTGTCTGTATTGCTGCTTTTAACCCTTAAAACACCACAGGTGAACATTTTAACTAATAAATACCACCATGCTTTCCAGCTGATTAAACACTGTGCTTTGATAACCATTTTTTTATTATTTTATTTGGGTGTAAATTTTTTTTTACCATGTTGTATAAAAATAGGCAAATGGTATATGATGAAACCCTTCTGGAATTATGTTAGGAACATAGATAGGAATAAAACTGTTAAGTGTAGTGTATGCAAATGCTTCTGAAGTGGATACATGAAATGTTGTGGAAGCAGAATAGCCCAAACTCTCAAAACTGACCAGTGCATTGAAAAACAATTGTTTCGCTTGTAGTGTCTTGCCTGAAACTTAGACCAGCAAACCTGCTGGTTTACTAGTAATTCTGTCATTTTTCTCTTCTAGGCCTGTTTGAGGTTTTGGAAACATGTCCAAGAAAAGGGGCAGGTGAGTAAAAACTATAAATGTGCTGTTTCGGAATGGCAGCGCCATGTTACTTTGGATGCCAGTATTTGTGTCACATGTAAATACCATAGTAAATTAATTTTAGCATGATAGAGATGGAAGTGCCATGGATAAACATCAATATTGGTCAGTGAATTAAAGGAATAGTCTACCAAAAAATGAAAATTTGCTGAGAATGTCCTCCCCCTCAGGTCATCTATGATTCTTCATCAAAACAGATTTGGAGGAATAAAGCGTTGCATCACTTACTCACCAGTGGATCCTCTGCAGTGAATGGGTGCCGTCAGAATGAGAATCCAAACAGCTGATAAAAACATCACAGTAATCCACTCCAGTCCAGTCCATCAGTTAACATCTGAAGTGAATGAAAGAGTTGTGTGGAGTCGTGTGGATTATTGTGATGTTTTTACATCACATTCTGACGGCACCCATTCACTGCAAAGGATCCATTGGTGAGCAAGTGATGGAATGCTACATTTCTCCAAATCTGTTCTGATGAAGGAACAAACTCATCTACATCTAAGATGGCCTGCAAATGTTCATTTCTGGGTGAGCAATTTCTTTAAGTCATTGAATAATGAGTGTTTAAGTTACGACTTGCTGTCGTTGAAATGCATTGCTCTCCAGATATATCTGTCTGTATCTGCCCACAGATACATTTTGAGCATAAGATATGTTGAGTGACAGACGCAATGAATGATTAAACTGAGCTCTGAACTCTTGTGCTCGGCTGAACTCAAGTCATTTGGGAGAGGTTGGTAGTTTTATTTAAAGGTCAGCTGTGTGGGTACTGTATAATTTGGAAAAGTTACCAGTTATTCTTCACCTCATGTGAGTGAGTAGACAACATTTTCGAAATATTTGTCATTATTTATTTCTATTAGGCGCTTGTAGAGTCAGTGTGAACCCGTTTTATTTAGGTAGTTGATTTTTGTATTTCTGATTGAAATAGGATAACCACAAAAACACAGAGTGGAAATTGTTTTGGAATTGGTTGGATTGTGAAAAGCAGCAGTTACAGATCAGAATGGAGCCAGGTGTTTGAAAAATAAAAGGACTTTGTAATGTCATCAAGTGTGATGAATGATTATGAAATGTGTTAATGTACACTTAAGTTCAAAAGTTGTGAACTTTTCTCACCAAGGCTGCATTTATATAATCAGAAAATAACTGTTTTATATGTGATTGTGAATATATTATCTAATCTAATTTATTCCTGTGATCAAAGCTGAATTTTCAGCATCATTACTGCACTCACCAGTGTCACATGATCCTTAAGAAATAATATTAATATGCTGATTTTGATTATTATTAATAATATTAATATGCTGTTTTCAGTGATGAAAATAGTTGTGCTGCTTCATATTTTCATGGAAACCGCAATGCATTTTGTTCAGGACTTTTTGGATGAATAGAAAGTTCAAAAGGAGAACTTTTTAAAAAAAAAATGGAAATCTTTTGTAACATTATAAATGTCAGTCTTTACTGGCACTTTTGATCATTTTAGTTCATCCCTGCTGAATGGAGTTATAATTATACATTTATACTTATAATTATATAAATAAATGATAATTATATCAATATGCTTAATTAAGTTCTATTTTATATTATTATGTGACCCTGGAGCACAAAAGCAGTCTTAAGTCGTTGGGGTGTATTTGTAGCAATAGCCAAAAAAACAAAAATTGTACTGGTCAAAATTATAATTTTTTCTTTTATGCCAAAAATCATTAGGATATTAAGTAAAGATCATGTTCCATGAAGATATTTTGTAAATTTCCTACCGTAAATATAACAAAACTTAATTTTTGATTAGTAATATGCATTGCCAAGAATTAATTTGGACAACTTCAAAGGTGATTTTCTCAGTATTTTGATTTTTTTTGCACCCTCAGATTCCAGATTTTAAAATAGTTGTATCTCAGCCAAATATTGTCAGATCCTAATAAACCATACATCAATGGAAAGCTTATTTATTCAGCTTTCATGAATCTCAATAAAAAAGTCTTGAAAAATTGACACTTAAGACTGGTTTTGTGGTCCAGGGTCACATACAGTATAATATCACTTTAGACTAATGCACAGTATATGCACAGTAGGCACAGTATATAATGCACAGTATATGTATCTGTTTCATAAAATATTTAATGTGATCTAAGACAGAATTCTGTGCAATATAAAATTGCTAAAATTATAAACATGAGCATCTGAGTTGTAAAATGATCCTCGATTAGCACTCCACCAGACTTAATGCAGCCCATTACATTCCCATTTTTCTCTGCAGCAGGAAGCGCAGCAGCGGCGAGCTGAGCGACAGTCTCACCCCAGATCCCAACAACCTGCTGGGCCGACGGATCCAACACAGCTGGAGGGAGAAGGGCGCGCTGACCAAGTGGAAGGGCACCGTGCTGGACCGCCTCAGCGTCAACTCCTCCCTGTTCATGGTCAAATACGACGGATTCGATTGCGTCTATGGCATCGAGCTCTTTAAGGACGAGAGGGTTTCCAACCTGCAAGTTCTTACAGAGAAAGTGGGTGAGTAGGTGGATCTGTTGTGATGCGAACAGGAAACAAGCCGGTGACAGGAAGTAACACATGTGCAAAGATGAGCAGTTGCTAGTAGTATTTATAGCTCATGGACTAAGTCTGAGAAATAATCATGCTACTAAAACATTATGTGCTACTTTGTGAGTTCTTATGACCAAAATTTCACAATATAATAAATCTCAGTAATGGTATAAAGTCTGTTTTTTAATACTTTTATTCAGCAAGGATGCATTAAATTCATCAGAAGTGACAGTAAAAACTTTTATTTCAGATAAATGCAAACAACTGGCTTCAACATTGATAATCAGAAATGTTTCAAATCTGCATGTTAGAATGATTTCTGAAGGATCATGTGACACTGAAGACTGGAGTAATGATGCTGAAAATTCAGCTGTGATTACTATTTAAATATATATTTTATAATATATATTAAAATATAAAACAGTAACTTTACATTGTAATAATATTTCACAGTATTACTGTATTTTTAAACAAATAAATGCAGTCTTGGTGAGCTTAAGAGATTTGTTTCAAAAACATTACAAAACTCTGTCTGTGAATCTGTAAACTATTGTTTATTATTTATTTAGTTATTTTATACTGTAATGTAAATGTAAAGCTTTTTCTTAATCAATATGTATTTATATACAGTACAATTCAACCAGAGCTCCTAAACAGGGTAAAATCACTGTAAAACACTTGAATGCTCATTTAGTCATCATCTGTGTTTCCTAACCATTTGAGTGAACAACAAGATCAAGGTTCCTCACGACGCAGAGGAGCTGGTGGGAAAAGCGGTGGAGCATCTGTTTGAGAAGGAGGACGGAGAGAAGAACGAATGGAGGGGGATGGTCCTGTCCCGAGCGCCCATCATGACCAACTGGTACTACATCACATATGAGAAGGACCCCGTGCTCTACATGTACCAGCTCTGGGACGACTACAAAGACGGAGACCTCCGGATTTTACCTGAAGCAGGTAAATAAACTGATGTTTTTAATCAGTTTTCTTACTTGAAGGTTTCTGAAATTTCTCACATTTTATATTAAATAAGTATTAAACATTATACAATTTAAATCTTGAGGAATTTAGCAATTTAAAATCTAGATGAATTTTGAAATTAATATTATACATTCATTTTATAATAGTAACATTTACAGTTATGCTTTTAGCAGGTGCTTTTAAACTGTTATTTGCAGATCGTCTGTGACTCAAGAGGGTTTCTTACCAGCCATGTCCGAGAGAGCTTGTATCTTGATTTAAAATTCTGAAGAATTTAAATTAATAATAATAAAAAAAAAAATAATAAAACTGTATAGACATAGTAAACCAAAACTACTAAAAATAACAAAAACACAACAAAATTACTTTACAATTAAAATGAAAAATATAAAAATTAAAACTGATTCAAATAATTAAAAACTCTAGTAGTATTTCAGTAATACAAAAATAACACTCGAGCAGCAAATCAGCATATTAGAATGATTTCTGAAGATCATGTGACACTGAAGACTGGAGTAATGATGCTGAAAATTCAGCTGCGCATCACAGGAATAAATTACATTTGAAAATATATTCAAATAGGAAATAAAATTTGTTTCACAATATTGCTGTTTTTACAGAATTTTCAATCAATCTTTAATCAATTTTTAATCACATTAAAAAACATTAAAAATCTTACCAACGACAAACTTTTGATTTTTATATAATGTTATTACATTATTGGCTTTGTGTGTAGTTATATACATTAATAATATTAATTGTATTGAAGGGATATTTTACCCAAAAATTAAAATTACCCCATGATTTACTCACCTTCAAGCCATCCTAGGTGTATATGACTTTCTTCTTTCAGACGAATACAATCTGAGTTATATTAAAAAATTTCCTGGCTTCCAGGCTTTATAATGGCAGTGAATGGGTGTTGAGATTTTGAAGCTAAATAAAGTGCATCCATCCATCATAAGAAGTGCTCCACACAGCTCCAGGGGGTTAATAAAGGCCTCCTGAAGTGAAGTCTTTGTGTAAGAAAAATATCCATATTTAAAACTTCATAAACCATAATCTCTAGTTTCCGCTAACTGTTGTATACACGTTCACGAGAGAGCTGCATTCCAGCGGATGAGGTAGGAGTAGCGTAAGCTGAAAGAAGAAAGTCATATACATCTAGAATGGCTTGAGGGTGAGTAAATCATGGGGTAATTTAAATTTTTGGGTGAATTATCCCTTTAATTAGAATGGATAAAATGCATGTTTATTTTTATTTATTTAATATAAAATAATATAATTTTTAATATTACATTTATTACATTCTATTTATAAAATAAGTCATTTTAATTAATTCAGTTTACTTTGAAGTAAAGTCGTTCCACCCCTATATCTCCGCAGAGAATAAACACCTGCTGCCTGCAGACAGGAAGCCCGGTGAGGAAACAGAGAGCCTTGTGGGTAAGCAGGTGGAGTATGTGACGGATAAAGGTGTGAAGAGAACAGGCCTCGTCATCTACCAAGTTCCCGCCAAGCCGTCTGTCTACTACATCAAATACGATGACGATTTCCACATCCACGTGTACGACCTGGTCAAGACCACCTAAAAAACAGACAAAACATAGAAACCCAAAACAAACCCACACTGCTTCACCTCCTCATAGCTTAAGCATCATCGCGTCTCATTGTACAGTCTGCCATGCCTCGCCACGAAGGGCTGGCCGCCGAGGTGCTGTATGAAGCGTCCATGTACAGGGTTTGTTATTTTGTGTTGATGTCACAGCTTAGGGAGACGATTTTTACAACTGTCATATCAAAACAGTGTATTTATACGTGTGTGTCGGGCGTCATTTGATATGTTTATAATCCCATGGAATAGCGTAAACCCCGCTAAAGGTTGCATTTTCGTATGTGCGAATGTTCAAGGAGTTTCTTGGTTTTGAATTGTAAATAGTTCTGACTGCAGGTCAAAAAAACATTTGATTATGAATCATACTGTTAGACTCTTTAACTGACCTATTTATTGAATTAATATGCTTCGTAACCCAGAAATGCTGTTGAAACCTTTTGAGTTGGCGTTATGCGACACATATTTTGACTCTTTTAGTTGCGTTTCCCCCCCACATCAGATCACATCTGCAATGAAACAAAAGTGTTTCAGCTTTCCGCCATCTTCAAAAGGTGGTTTATGATTTTAAAAGCAAGAATCCGTTCAGTAAAGGCACCAAGCTAGGACTCAGTCTTGTTTTGAACCGATATAGCGTAGAGGAAGCACGATTGGTGGTTTTTGAAATGGTTTTCTACAACGATTTATCCTCGGAGGAGTATTAAATACAGAAGTCCAGACACTGAGCGACATGAGTGTCATTGAAGAGGGTCGCCTGTTTTGTCCTGTCTGAAATCATTCATGCTTTATTATATTGTTGTTGACTAGAGCACTTGTTTCTAAACACCAAACCAACCAGCTGCGATTTTGAATGTCAAGCACAGCAAAAATCAAAGCAGTCTCCTTTTGATTGTAGTAAAGATGACCAATGCAATTTTAATTGCTCAACAATATCTATCATTTATCGGAAAAATAAGAGTTTGTTATGTAGCCCAGTTGATTTGAAGTTTAGTATGCCTCGGTTTAAAAACAAAGACAAAAAACAAATCCAATCCAGCAGGCTGGATAGATCTGTTAGACCTCAACAAACATCATAACGTCTTCTGTGTTGCCTCACTGTGAAATCAATTTTTTTTTTTCAAATTCACTATAATAACGCTCATGTTTTTGTCCCAGTTGATCTAAGCAGAGCTTCATGATAAAGTAGGAACGAGGAGCGTTTTTTGTTGTGTTCATATGTATTTCCCATTGTGCATATGTGTCAGATCAACTTAATCTTCATCATCACAGCCCTTTAAAGTTATAAAACTATTCTTGCATGGCTTATGTTTTGTTGTAACTAATGCACATGAGCGTGATAATTGGCCACCTGTTCATGTAGCTGAATAGGCCTTTTTTGCTTGTAGCATTTGCACTTTATTCTTAGGCTGTCATGTGTAGCTCGAAAGTGTCTCGCGGGAAGATTAAAGATTAAAAACACAGTCTGAAATTAATTTAGTTCATTTCAGCTACAAAAAAAGTGTCTTGCCTGATTGGCATCACTAAAATGAAATATATAGGAAAGCATCAAAACGATTTGAACTGAACTGAAACTGTATTCGTTTGTTTTGAATATGACCATAGATGTCCAAGAAGCTTTATGTAACTATATACATATGTATTATTAGAATATTATAAACCCAGTCCCATATTTACCTTTCCTTTTTTTCTTTTTTTTTTTATTAATTCATTTGATCACACAACATTTATCAACTACTTACAATTGACTTGTATATAATTGTTTTAAAAGGTTTTGGTTGTGTAAATGTAATGCATACAAATGGGGATTTCATATGTAAATGTTGGATGTTCAGCTCTGCTCTCTGAAGTGTATTTGCTGAACTGTTCCTGCCGTGGTTTGCATGTCTGTCTCAGACAGAGCGACAGTTTTTGAATTCCTCCTGTACATTAGCGCTTCACACAGATTCATCAGTTGTTTATTGTGTTAATTCTAGTTAGATATTCAGTATGTCATTATCAAAACACATTGCGGGTTTAATTTATTTGTATTTTTTTTTGTTTCTCCTGACACAGTAAATCTTTTGGGCAACCCAGTGTGGGATTACAGGAAAGTATTGTTCAGTGAAATGCACATTTCTGTAAATGAATTGCTCTATTTTCAGCTGTGCATATGGATTGAGTTTCTGGTCCATTTGCCATCACATCAGGTGGATTCTTCTCTGTATATTCTCCGTTGTGCTTTAAAAACACTTGTACTATATTTCTGCTTTCCCTGTATACATAAGGTTTGGTGATTTCAAGCCATTTGAAATGTTCATGATTTCATGACCCTCAGCAGGCTTCTGCGGTTTTTCTTTCTCCTAACTGTGAACAAGTAATTCTCTCTGGCTTCTTTGTAAATGTGTTTTATCGTGTGGTCTGCAAGCTTCTGCCGGTTTCTCTGGTTCCTTAATTTCATAATTTTCTTCGCTGCTTTTTACCAAAGTTGTTTCAGTAGGTGACGCTGAGGAGTGTCAAACTATTCATCCTGTCTGTTTGTGTAATGATGTTATCGTAAATAATAAGAGATATTTTTTGCACAGAAAATTGTTCTCATGGTACTTTTTTCTATTTATGGACTTTTTACTTATTTCACACATAAGATGCACATAATGTAAAAATATGACAGTATAGGGATGGGAATCAAAATAAATTATTTTAAAAATATCAGTAATATATTTTTTTAATGATTCGCCAAAGCAAAATTGCGTTCTAAATTTTTATATTGTCATACGAACAAATACCTAGTAACTCAGAATAATCTGTGCTGTACATGCATGAATGTTTCAGCCATTTAAAGCAACTGTTTCGGCCACAGAATTAAAAAAAATAATACTATTATAAAAAAAAATACAACTGTGATTTAGAAATGTAAAAACATAATTGTTTAAAGTTAATTGAAAAAAGTCAAAATTGCAAGTTAAAAATTCTGACTTTTCTCGCCGTTCCGATTTGACATTTCACCAATTAAGTTTTTATCTTGCAATTATATGTTTATATATCACAATTCTGACTTCATTTTCAGAATCGGCAAGATAAACACTTTTTTCTGTAGCAGAAACGGGCTTCCAATCCACGGGCGAATTCCAAACGGCTTTTTTGTGCCGTTTATTCACTTCGGGAAGGGGACGCCTTTTGTAGGGACGTTCCAAACGAAAGTGAACAACTGAATCCCTTCACGAAGGGCCCTTCTGTTAGCAAAGGGAACATGCAATGTTCACTTCACAGAAGTGATTTCCGTTTGTGATCATGTGATCTTTGGTTAGTCTTGCGATGCAAGGAATTCCGACAAAGGAATTGTTGAATAAAGTCGTTATTTTTTGTTTTCTTCGCTTACAAAAAGTGTTCCCGTCACTCCATATAATCCAGATTACACGTCCATTTCATGCCTTTTATGGATCTTGACACTGCTACTTATTTGTCAGTCTATGGGACAGTCTCAAGCCTCCCGTTTTTCATCCAAAATATCTTAAATTGTTTTCCGAAGATGAACGGAGCTATTATGGGTTTGGAACGACATGGGGGTAAATGATTAATGACAAAATTTTCATTTTGCGGTGGAGTCTCTCTTTAAGATCAGTTGTAATACTTTCAAAAGAAAAAATGCAACTTGTGTTTTTTTATTAGATAACATTTTATTTAGATGGTCCCCTTTAGTGTATTGACTATAAGCAACTTTGAACTACATGTCAACTAACTCTCATTAGAATATTAGTAGGCTTAGTTAAGGTTTGGGTTGGTAGAATGTTGATGTACTTGCCAAGTTGCTTATAATCTGTGGAATGTCTGTTAAGGAACCATCAAAAAAAGTGATAGCAGATATTTAGCAGACATACTACTAATGCTCTAATGACTGCTAGTTGACATGTAGTCATAGAGTTACTTATCAACAGTGGTCTAAAGGGTCCCATCCAAATAATCAAATTGATATTACAATAAAAATAGTTCAAAGCAAATGTGTACACATTCATCTGATCTGATATCTGATCGTATGGCTGTTTGAGAAAAAATATTATTATTTAAAAGTGGTCTTTGTCTGCTATAAGTACGGTGAAGTTACTTCACTGAAAGCAGACAAAGAGCACTTATAAATAATAAGACCACAAAGCATTTTGGAATGTTTTCATACAGACTTTGTATTTCTTATTTTACAGTAAAAACACTAATAAGGTGTACTAAGGTATTGTGCAGATCTTAAACATTGGCAAGATATGAGACCTGTAATACATTATATATAACTATGAGAAATATAATCCATTGTAACTTAAGTGGATGCAACGTGTTCATTGTGTGTTATAAATCATCATTCACTTAACCACAAATAAGTATTATAATACATTAAAACTGTTCTTATGATTATTTATAAGATGATGCAACATATTATAAGGTTTCTTATAATGCATTATTCTTTCCTTATAATGCTTTAAGAATACCTTTATAATGTATTATAAATACAGGTTTTATAGAAAGTGTTCAAGTGGTCAATATTTCCTTTCTCTTTGGAGTGTTACAAGCTCTTGGTGCATAAAGAAGATCTGTAAAGTTGCAAAGACTAAAGTCTCAAATCCAAAGAGCACATACACCGTGAACACACACCCGGAGCAGTGGGCAGCCATTTATGCTGTGGCGCCCAGGGAGCATTTGGGGGTTCGGTGCTCAAAAGCACCTCAGTCGTGATATTGCCAGCCCGAGACTTGAACCCACAACCATAGGGTTAGGAGTCAAACTCTCTAACCACTAGGCCACGACTTCCCCCATGCACGACTTAGGTGCATACCGCCACCTACTGTGATGGAGTGTGAAGTGAAACCTGAATTGTTCTATCTAATAAAAAACTTAAAGCCCAGTTATAAATTCTTCCTTCAATTCCAATTTTTCCCAATTTTAGCAGTAAACCTTCATTCCACATCATGTCATATGCCTTTTCAATATCAAAATAAACTGCTACTAAACCCTCTTTCATTATTATAGCTTTCTTGACATCTGTCTCCAGCTTTATTAATGCATTCAATGTTGAACAACATTGTCTAAAACCATACTGATAAGGTGCTAACCCTCCCTTACTCTTTAATACATGATTTATCCTATTTACAATCATTTTTTCCATTATTTTACAAAAATTAGACGTAAGGGCTATTGGCCTGTAATTCCCAGCTGTTGATGCATCTTTTGCTGGCTTAGAGGCGTTTCAAAGATGGCCGCTGAGTGACATGACTTGTCTTTAAAGGACTTTGCTATAAATCAGTCAGTGTCCAATCAGAATTATTTTGAAACTGATATTTCAAGATAAAAAAATGTCATAAAGAACAACAGACTAGTTTGAATGCCCCCCCCCCCACCCTTTCCTCCGTTTTGAAACGTAAACAATACTGACAGACCTTCAGCCTACTACTGAGCACTGAACTCTTGGTCATTATCCAGCGCGCTGGATCTCAGGGTCACGCTTTATGGCTCGTTTCTATATCAGCAGCAGTGCTGGGGAGTAACTAGTCAAGTCAAGTCAAGTCTGCTTTATTGTTGATTCTTCCACATGTACAGTACATACATACAGAGAATTGAAATTACGTTACTCGCAGACCCTTGGTGCATACAGATAACACTAACAGTAGAACATTAAATAGGTTAGAGAAGTTCAGAGTTCAGGGTGCATGGGGTAAAAGGGGGAGTGGGGCAAAGGTCGGGAGGGAGTTCAGCTTCCTGACAGCCTGATGAATGAAGCTGTCCTTTAGTCTGCTGGTCCTGGCCTGGAGACTGGTCCATACAAAAAATAGGGTTGTCCATGTTTCAGAATTTGTTGTTGGTGTATGAGTGTGAGATTTCCCGGCCTGAAACTTTTTTCCCAGTCCGCCCCTCGAGGAAATTAATGGCGCAGACATGCAGTTCCATTTAATACAGATAGGCCTACCGAAGCTCGCTGTGTTTTCAGCCTCAATATATAGTACATGAACACATAATCATAATCTCTAGAACTGCTCTGAGTCACTTCATGAGCATTTTACTTATTTTGAGAAAACTATCATCATATCATATACACAGAGACACCAAATGTTCCAGGAGTTTAGAACACAGAATAGGACACATGCTTATTATATAATCGTATTTGAGTTGATGTATATATTTTTATTTATTATTATTTTTTAATTAACTATTTTTACCAAACCATGGAAAAACCATGTCATGCGGTGTTTCCTTATGCAAAGATTTGGTTTCAAAAACAGTATCAGTAAACTATTTCTTATGATTTTAAATCTGCATTGAACTTCAGATCGATCTCAAAGTAAAAGGCAGTACTAAAGTCTGATTTTGTGGTGAATGTGTTCAAATTTGATCATCTTAATTCAAGTGATGAAGGATTTTGAAAGTCTGACAGTGTTGAGCACTACTGTAAGGTTAACCCTGCATGGTGTAAATGTTTAAAAATAATTAACAGTTGCAAATAATCATTCATTAGAAATTTAGAAAAGTAATCAGTTACATTACTATAATAAAGTAATTGAAAAAGTAACACTACTATTATATTTTAAATAGGGTATCTTGTAATCTGTAACCTATTACATTTCCAAAGTAACCTTCCTAACACTAATCAGCAGTACACTCACATGCAGTCAGAAGTGGCATTTCTCAATGCACTCGCACAGGATTCACACACCGAGCTTCTGATCGAGGACAGCAGTGAAAATGAAGGGGTATTTGGGCTTTTTTATGCTGGTCGCTGCCCTCACGGCCTACATGTGGAGAGATACGTTTGATCCAGGTCAAGACAACAGCTTTTCGTGTTATTATGCTCATTTTATTATCAAATGCCATTTTCTAGTCCTTAATTTGCCACATGACTAATATAAACATGTCATACAGTAGCCTACTTTGTGGAATCCTAAAAAAAGATGTTTAAAGCGGTAACACTTTACAATAAGGTTCATTGGTTAACATTATTTAACTACTTTAGTTAACATGAACTAAGCATTAACAATATTTCTACAGCATTTATTAATCTTAGTTAATGTTGATTGATTCCTACTACTGCATATTAATACTGCATTATTAAAATCAAAAGTTGTGCTTGTTAACATTAGTTAATGCATTGTGAACTAACATGAACAATGAACAACTGTATTTTAATTAACTAACATCAACAAAGATTAATAAATACTGTAATACATGTATTGTTCATTGCTTGTTCATGTCAGTTAATATATTAACTAACCTTAACTAAAGTGCAGAGGTGGAAAGTAACGAATTACATTTACTCACGTTACTGTAATTGAGTAGCTTTTTTGTGTACTTCTACATTTAAAGTAATTTTTAAAACCTGTAATTTTAATTTCACTTAAGTATATTTTGTTTGAAGAATTGTACTTCACTACATTTTAAAACACATCAATTACTGAGTAAAAAAAAAAAAAAAAAAAATCTCCCTGGAAACTACTGCTGTAAATAATGGGCAGGAGAGCAAACTGGCGCTAAAATCACAAGAAAGATGCAGACGGACAAGAAAGGCATTAAAGGGTTACTCCACCCCAAAATGAAATTTTTGTCATTTAACCCCATGTCATCCCAACCCCTAAAAGCTTTGTTCCAGTGTTAATTTTGACAGGCCTTTTTGATTTAGTCTTAGTCTTTATCTTGAGACGAAAATGCTTAATAGTCTTAGTCACATTTTAGTCATTTGAGTCTTTCATAGTTTTAGTCTAGTTTTAGTCAACGAAAAGTCATTGCATTTTTGTCAACTTTTAGTCATTAATTTTAGTCAATATTTTAGTCAAACTGCAGTTACCAACATTTATTTTGGTAGCTAATTTATATGTAGTTATCTAACAAAAACAGTTATTAATTCTTCTCTCTTTAGACCAAATCAATTACCACTTGATTTGAATGATGGTTCACATTTTGGTAGCCTATCCATCCACTGCAGCTGCCATGCTGAGACTAGATATGCGAAAACCCCATATCCGATTGCAATCCAATGACAGGGACGCACATTTTGAAGGACAAGCCAGTAGCCTATAGGATGTATTTTGAATGTCCAGTAGTCCTCAAATAACATTATAGTCCCATCTCGTCCAGTTAACGAAGACGCGGCATAAATTTTGTCATAGTTTTTATCATCAGATATTAGGTTTAGCTCATCAATGTCTCGTCCTAGTCATAGAAAAAATGTTCGCTAACGAATATTTTTCGTCCTCGTCGACGAAATTAACACTGATTCGTTCGTCTTCGGAAAACAATTTAAGATATTTTGGATGAAAACCGGGAGGCTTGTGACTGTCCCATAGACTGCCGAGTAAATTACACTGTCAAGGTCCATAAAAGTATGAAAGACATCGTCAGAATACTCCATCTGCCATCAGTGATTCAATCTGAATTTTATGAAGCGACAAGAATACTTTTTGTATGCGAAGAAAACAAAAATAATGATTTTATTCAACAATTCGTCTCCTCTGTGTCTCTCCACATCACCGTAGCGCCATTTTGGAGAATATGAGCTGTACGCAGGCAGCACAGAACACAGAAAAGCGTATGCTGCTTGCATTCAGAACATTCAACTGCTTGCACTTCGGTGTGACAAGTCTGACACCATATACCTCTGAAAATAAATACAATTTAAATTCACGTCTCGCACACTTCAATGCACTTTGAATGGAACATATACGTTCGTGGTGGAATACCCTATAATGTCCACTTCGCAGGGCACTTACGTTCGAATAGAACAAAAGTCTGAAGCGATAAGAGAGACATACAAAATGTGCAGATAAGGGGGCCGCGAGGACTGGAATTGAGAACCGCTGCTTTTCTGGAACTTGACAGTGCAATTTACTGACATTCGGACAGTCACAAGCCTCCCGGTTTTCATCCAAAATATCTTAAATTGTGTTCCGAGGACGAACAAAGCTTTAAGGGGTTTGAAACGACATGGGGGTAAGTGATTAATGACAAAATATTAATTTTGGGCATGGAGTATCTCTTCAGTATAGTAGATACATACATAAAATAATATAAACATCAGTTGTCACTCTATATCCACCAATAATACGTCTTAGTAAGATGATATTTTTATGATTAAAACATTTAATGCAATGCAATACAATGATGATTGAGAGATGAACAAATAAATGTTCCTTAAAAGCCTAATAATCATATTTGAGACTCAAATTTGAACATGATTTTCAAAAAAATTATATATAGATGATAAAGTAAATCTAAGTCGCTCCAGTCCAGTAAGTGTTCATCTTGAAATATTACTAAAAATATGAAAGATATTCATATATTTACTTTATTAAAATCCATAAAGATTTGACAGCAAAGAACATGCAAAGCACATGTTTTGATCATGTTGATCATTTAGGGGCCTCAGAAATTTGAGCATCAAATATGATACAATAGGCTTTATAGTTAAGATTGCTTCTAGCTTTTATGTTTTGACCTTTATGGGAGTTCAAGCCTTAAGAAATCCAGTGATCAAGTGGTGGCTGGATTAAGTTACCTGAAAAGGAGTGGGATGTCCTGAAGTGTGTTCCTGCTCATAGAGTCTGTTCGGGGGGCCCGAGTGCTGATCACAGGGGCCAGTTCAGGGATTGGGGAGCAGATGGCCTACCATTATGCAAAGTTTGGAGCTCAGATCGTCATCACTGCCAGACGAGTAAATGCTTTAAAAACGGTCAGTTGTTTTGTCCCAGACCAGTTTTTAAACAATGGTGTATTATTGCCTTCAAAAACATATTTATGGCAAATAATGCAGAGGCTGTCAAAGCTGAGAACTTTTGGAATTCTATGTAAGGGGAGCAATAATACAATGATTTCACATGAAAGTAAAAACTGAGCAAATGAACATTAGAGATTTACAGAAATCATGCGCTGCCTGCCTCTGTCCTGTGGATGTTCAGGTGGTGCAGAAGTGTGAGAAACTGGGCGCTCAGAAGGTGATGTATGTGCCCGGAGACATGTCTGACCCCGCCGACCCCGAGAGAGTCTTTAAATACGCTGTGGAAAACCTGGGTGAGAACTGATTGCATCTCACATTGCATAAGAAATACACAAGCTATTTGGAATAATTTCTTCTGCTCTCCAAAGCTGCATTTACTGATTTAAAATACACATTGCTCCCAAAATCCTGACGTCCAGGGGCTATTGTGTTTTCCAGAAAATGTACTAAAATGAAAATCTAAGGCTATGATTTCATTGAATAAATATGGGCTCTGCACGTTTCAAAGTCAAAACATGGCACGGGTGCTTTTATATGAATGCATCTCTGAAGGGAACCGACTGTCTTCAGAAAAGTTTCTATGGCATTTTCTTTTCATCTCAACTATAATGCCTGATAATGTAGTATTTATGAGTGCCATCTAGTGGCAGAGAATGAATTAGCATTTTCAATAAGGCTTTCTGCTGTTTATGTTCAGACGAATGCGAATATTGACCCATGTTTTTACTCAGCAAACACAGTTGTAAATATGAAAAGAAGGTAATCTAGAGACAGTATAAGATAGTAATACTTATGTGTTTTCAATTAATATAAGAATTTATGTTTGATTCATCCCTTTTCTTAAAAATGGTTTAAAGACTGAAATGTGATGTTTATCATTTTATAAGACCTTTTGTGTTCTTGTGAACTGTAAATCATGTAATTTTGCGGTTTAATACTGTATGTTGCCATAGTTATTGCCCTGCCCTCACGCAGTGTTCAGTTTATTTGTGCAGCTCTTAAAAGGGGTCATAAAATCCCTAAACTGATTCTTAAAAATTTCTGCAGATACCTTGTACATAATTAAATACAATTCCTACCTTGATATTTGTGTTTTGAAAATGATTTGATTGACATTTCAAGTTGTATTTATTTTTATTTTTTTTTACTTGGGCTAGATAAATTTTATTTCGAGCTACCTAAATCTGAAGTGTGCCTTTCTGAAGGGCTGCCAGGGATTTTGAGATTTTGTGAGCCCTGGTACAATGAAAGTAGTAATATTGTGAAATATTTTTACAATTTTAAAATGAACCATTTTCTATTGTAATATACAGGTCCTTCTCAAAAAATTAGCATATTGTGAAAAAGTTCATTATTTTCCATAATGTAATGATAAAAATTAAACTTTCATATATTTTAGATTCATTGCACACCAACTGAAATATTTCAGGTCTTTTATTGTTTTAATACTGATGATTTTGGCATACAGCTCATGAAAACCCAAAATTCCTATCTCAAAAAAATTAGCATATTTCATCCGACCAATAAAAGAAAAGTGTTTTTTAATACAAAAAAAGTCAACCTTCAAATAATTATGTTCAGTTATGCACTCAATACTTGGTCGGGAATCTTTTTGCAGAAATGACTGCTTCAATGCGGCGTGGCATGGAGGCGATCAGCCTGTGGACCTGCTGAGGTGTTATGGAGGCCCAGGATGCTTCGATAGCGGCCTTAAGCTCATCCAGAGTGTTGGGTCTTGCGTCTCTCGTCTCAACTTTCTCTTCACAATATCCCACAGATTCTCTATGGGGTTCAGGTCAGGAGAGTTGGCAGGCCAATTGAGCACAGTAATACCATGGTCAGTAAACCATTTACCAGTGGTTTTGGCACTGTGAGCAGGTGCCAGGTCGTGCTGAAAAATGAAATCTTCATCTCCATAAAGCTTTTCAGCAGATGGAAGCATGAAGTGCTCCAAAATCTCCTGATAGCTAGCTGCATTGACCCTGCCCTTGATAAAACACAGTGGACCAACACCAGCAGCTGACATGGCACCCCAGACCATCACTGACTGTGGGTACTTGACACTGGACTTTTGGCATTTCCTTCTCCCCAGTCTTCCTCCAGACTCTGGCACCTTGATTTCCGAATGACATGCAAAATTTGCTTTCATCCGAAAAAAGTACTTTGGACCACTGAGCAACAGTCCAGTGCTGCTTCTCTGTAGCCCAGGTCAGGCGCTTCTGCCGCTGTTTCTGGTTCAAAAGCACACGCCTGTGCACGGTGGCTCCGGATGTTTCTAATCCAGACTCAGTCCACTGCTTCCGCAGGTCCCCCAAGGTCTGGAATCGGTCCTTCTCCACAATCTTCCTCAGGGTCCGGTCACCTCTTCTCGTTGTGCAGCATTTTTTGGCCACACTTTTCCTTCCCACAGACTTCCCCACTGAGGTGCCTTGATACAGCACTCTGGGAACAGCCTATTCGTTCAGAAATTTCTTTCTGTGTCTTACCCTCTCGCTTGAGGGTGTCAATGATGGCCTTCTGGGTTAACCTCTTACCCATGATTGCGGTTTTGAGTAATGAACCTTTTGCAGGTGTTTAGAGTTAATTAGTTGATTCAGATGATTAGGTTAATAGCTCGTTTAGAGAACGTTTTCATGATATGCTAATTTTTTGAGAAAGGAATTTTGGGTTTTCATGAGCTGTATGCCAAAATCATCAGTATTAAAACAATAAAAGACCTGAAATATTTCAGTTGGTGTGCAATGAATCTAAAATATATGAAAGTTTAATTTTTATCATTACATTATGGAAAATAATGAACTTTTTCACAATATGCTAATTTTTTTGAGAAGGACCTGTATAATAAAATGTGATTGCTGTGACCAAAGCAGGTTTTTCAACATCATTACTCGAGTCTTCAGTGTCACATGATCCTTCAGAAATCATTCTAATGAAATAAATATAGCCTTGGTGGGAGAAGAAAGGTCTATCAAAATCATAAAAAAAATCATAATTCTTCCAAACTTTGCCGAATGTATTCAGCATGATACTCCTGATATTCGTTTTGCAGGGGGGCTGGACTTTCTAGTGTTGAATCATGTTGGAAACATGAATATTGAACTCTGGAATGGAGACGCAGATCACGTCAGGTCACTCATGCAGGTGAAACACAGAATTTTGTTGCTGCAGTGCAACATGTGGATTTCTTTATTTTCTTTCCACACTGATCTCTCACTTGTTGCAGGTGAATTTTGTGAGTTTTGTGCAAATGGCCGCAGCAGCTTTTCCTGTTCTGGAAACGTCTGGTGGATCCATCATTGTAGTGTCTTCACTGGCAGGTGAGTCTTTAACTTTGTTGGTGCACGTTGAATTAATATTAATCTAAATTCAGTTTTTCTGCTGGAACTGAAAAAGTTAAAAGCACTTTTGGCTCTTTTCCTCCCTGATTCAGGTAAGCTGGCGAGTCCATTTGTGGCTCCATACACCTCGACCAAGTTTGCTATGAACGGATTCTTCGGGGCGCTGCAGAATGAACTGGCAATCAAGAAGAGCAACGTGTCTGTTTCCATCTTGATCCTCGGACTGATAGACACAGAAGCAGCCATGAATAAGATCAAGTTGGTTTTCTGTTTTAACACTTCACTGCAGACAAAAATCATGACTTTGTTTTGTATGTTTGGAATATCAGAAATGCTATGTATATATTCAGCCAAAGTAATAACTATTTTTAATTAACATAACCCTTTTTTCAAGTAAATTATATAATAATTACAACCTTTTTTTCATCAGCATTTCTCTCATACAGCAAACACAGTATTTTATGTTTTATAAATGCAACATGCCTCTGAATTTACAGTTTGTGCCTTAAATGTTTAATGTAGTTGCTGGCCATTTTAGAGAAATATTAGTAATCTTTATGTGTTACTGTTTTATGGGATATCTTAAAAAGGTTAAGAATTATGTTTATTTACAGTGGGTATAGAAAACAATCACCCCTTTTAAATTAATCACATTTTGTTGCTTTGCAGCCTGAAATGAAGGCGGACACAGTTTTATCCAGCTGTATTTATTCAGTGCAACTTATAACATACAAATGAAACATTTAACACTATGACAGAAAAAAAAAACAGAATCACTGAGTTGGAAAAATGTAAATAGTTTTCTGAGATGAATCTGAAGATAACCTAAAGAGAAACATTGAATTTGTTTTTAATTTACTTTTTTAATTATTATTTAAATATTATTTATTTATTAACATATTTATTATCATTAAGATGATCAGTTATTTATTTATTTTTTCTTTATTACCATTAAGTTAAGTTATTACTATTACTTATTAATTTATTTATTTACTTGTCTTTTGTGAAACCTGGTTTTTTTTTTTTTTTTTTGGGGGGGGGGGGGGTATATTGTTGAATAGTTAAAAAAAAAACATTTTAGTTAAATTGTTTGAAAAAGATAATTAAAACAAAGCAAAAAAAAAAGAAAAAAAGAAAAGAAAATATGCCATTATCACTTTGGTTATAACATGCAAATTAAGATGCAGTTTGCATTTGGTAATACATCACAGTAAGGTCCCATTTGTTAACATTAATTAACTGCATTGGTTAAAATAAATGAACAATGGAAAATAAATTCATTAATCTTCTGTGAATAATAATAATAACGTCTGTTAATATTATTTAATGGACCTGAGCAAACATGAACTAACAATGAACAGTATTTTTATTAACTAATGTTAACAAAGATACAAAGTGTTTTCTGTCCAGATCTTTCGAGGACATTGATGCGGTTCAAATGCAATCAATGTTCCATTCTATTCTGTGCATCACTCAAGATATTTTTAGGAAGCAGTTTATGAATTCATTTGCAGTTTGTCCTCAGGCTCATTTATCTTGTTACCTTGGTGATCTATTATAGTGGACAGAACAATGTGCTAAACATAACTATCGACACCAGACATCATGATTCATCGTTCAAGCAACTTCACACACATTGACACAACCGACTGACTGTAAAGGAACATGTCTGGGCCATAGTATTGTCTACACGACAATTAAGCACATTTTACTTGTCAGTTTGCATTAGTGCATTAATTTCACTGTCATACAGTCAATATGGTTTTTAAATGCATCATAGTAATTGGCTGAATCGCCCATAACTGTATTCTCTATCAAATCTCTCTGCAGAGGATTCAACACGATGACCGCCTATCCTGCCAGTGAAGCTGCTCTGAGCATCATCAAAGCCGGGGCGACCCGTCAGAAGGAGGCCTACTACCCCTGGTTCCACTACTTCACCTGCCTGATCAATAACATCTTCCCCTTCGGGAAGGATATTCTGCTATCAAGCCTCAGTGCGGAGAATAAAGAATAAAACATCTGCATAGTTCAGACATTAAAGCAACTGTATGTAAGGTTTTTACCTTGAAATATCAGTTTCAAAATCATTCCATACATCTGTTCTGAGAATGTGTAAGTTGGTTGAGCGGATCAGAAATTCTGCAAAAAAAGCTGATAGCTTTACACAGCAACAAATGCATGTGTACAGCTATCCGCTGTATTAGGACAGTGATATATTTACCACACTGAATTCCACTCACTTAACATTAGGAAGTGCGAAAGTCACAAAAATCCATAAAACTACATACAGTTGCTTTTACAAACAGGATTTTCATTATTTCCTAAGAACATATGCATTGTGATGAATTAATGTGCATTTGAGGCCATTTTTACGTTTTAGAAATTAAAAGACAGCAGGTTAAAAGACTATGCTTTTGCGATTTGAACTTGCAAATAGTTAATTGTATTCAGTTTATTAAACACTGCATCAGTTTGTGAGTCTGTATCCACAGTCTTCATTTAAAAACAAATGTGGAAATATTAACGTCAGACGTGGGATTTGCAAAACTTTAACAAAAAAGTCTTTCCCCTGTGTGATTCCTCCTCCCCCCCCCCCCCAAAAAAAAGCAATATAATTGGAGACCCAAACCACTTGATAAAACCACTGAAGGATGTAAAATCTGCAATTAAACACTTGTTCGTCTGGTTGTTGTGACACGTACAAATGGAAATGAATTGTCCCAATGTCTCGAAGTCATTTATAATTAAATATTTGAAAGCCTCCAACCAGTAAAGGCTTTTTCTGGTGAAGCTGTGCCAATATTTAAGTTTAAAGTATATCCATAATACAAACATTACATGTTATATGGGTCATACTGGTTAATGAGAAGCCATGAAAGCAAGGTCAAAACCATCAAGAGTCAATGTGAGGCATTGTAACTGTCTGTCAGGAGCTGATAACTGTTATAAGTGAAACATTAATCTTGCATATGACCACTTTTTGAGCTCAACTCCATGTCTGATTTTATGTACCTATCAGCTGCTGTATTTAAACACTTCAGATATCAGTCCTCATGCTGCCCTTGTTCTGTGAAATTAAATACAATAAAACAACAAGGTCAGCAGATAAACAGATTTATGGGAAGCAGAAAAAGCCTCAGCAATTTACATATGTTCAAGGACAGACTTTCAGTAATTTCTGACCACATCGTTTGTGTGTGTATTAATGGTAGTGTACAAAACAACACTTGAAACATTAATGAGCATTTACACAAAACATCAAATCTAACAGACAAAAAAAAAAAAAAAAAAAAAGACAAAACAGCCAAGACAAAAAAGACAAAACACATAAGAAATAAATAAATGAATAAAATAAAAACAAGTTAACAATTTTAATTTCACAGGATTAAAACAAATATGAAAATATTTTTATATTTCGTATTAAAAATATTTAAAGAACAATAAATAATAAATCAAATACTATTGAAAGAGGAAAGCAGATAATAGTATCACCACACTTTATAACCACACTCTGTTGTTGGCTGATATCGATGACGTGTTAATTCTCCCAAATATGATTTTGATAAAAAGATAAAAATAAAAAATAAAAAATCAAGTGAACATTCAAATGGTATTTGCTGTGTATCGCTGTACTTAAATGCATGTACAAAACATTGGAAAATGCTTGTGTGAGTAATCAGTCACTGAAAAAAAAAGAAACTATTCTACAATGGAATATTTACAATTAATGTATTGCTTGAAAAAAAACAAATTTAATAAAAAAATCACCAGAATCCATGGCTACTTTTAATTGGCCGTCGATGGTGAAGAAACTGTCCAGCTGAACTCAGACGTCTCTGCATCAGGCTTTAATGAGGGCCTGACTGCCACCAGCAGACACTCGCTGGAACCAGCTCGTTTCCATGGTGACCTGCTCATCCACAAGAGTTCTTTTCCAAGTGTGATAAAATAAATCCCAAATCAGCAAATATTTATTTATGATTATAAAACGGATAGTTCCAGTGCTTGATTCTGATTGGTTGAGCCGCGTTAGAAGCTATTGTAAATTACACTACAAACATACACCTTTGTTTACTTCTGTGTGTTGCTCGGCAACCACTTTGTTGGAACCACAATCGTTTCATAGGAACTACATTGTTTGGTGGAAGAATACGGTTTTTATTAATATCATTACACTTTATTTGCTCTGTTTTGTTCTGTGAAAGCTTACTACTGTACGTAGGTGGAATAACCATTTTATAAAAGCAATAAGCCCAGTGAAGCCGTGGTTTACAGTGAATTTATAACAGCTAAGGGGTGTTGTTAGGTACAACGTCGTACCTAACAACATGTTCCTTCGTGTTGTACCTAACAACGCTCCTTAGCTGTTATAAAGTCACTGTAAACCATGGCTTCTTGGGGCTTATTATTTTATTTAAGGCCATGTCAGTAGCAATGGCAAAAACAATTAATTTGCATAACTCAATCAGTTCAATCAATATCCTTTCTTTACAATGCTTACAATAATTAACAATTTTGTCTTAAAAAGTCAACATAAAAAATAAATAAATACTAAAACCACAATAATAACAATAACAACATCTATAATCATACAGAGTATTTCAACTTAACAACACAACATAAAATACAGTCTTTCAATCTTTACAAGTCTTTAAGTTGTCTGTTTATTATTAGAGACGAGGTAATGAAATTAGCAATGTTAATGAAAAAAATTAGACAGTTCTATTATTTAGCAAAACTTAAAAATGTCTAAAAATCATTGCATTTAATCCAAAAAATTATAAAACAAGAGTTGTTAATTTAAAGATGCACAAACACACTTTGCAAGCAGATGATTTACATGACACGAAACAACCACAAAAAACAAAAACAACAAAGACATTGACCAAACATATAAATAAATAAATTCAGTACATTTTATTTTTTTAAATAATCAAAATTTAAACAAGACCTTGACCAAAAAACAATAATAAATAAATAAAAAGCTAAAAAGAGAAAAAAATATGAAAAGTTAAAATGAACAATGACCCAATAAATAAATAAATAAATAAGAAGTTAAATAAAAGATAAGCAACCTTCCGAATTTCGATTTTTGCAGATACAGATATTTAATCTAACACAACAGATTTTTCAAGAGTGATTAAAGTTTCCAAATACTTATAGCTCCATAACAACGTCTAAATAAGAGATTAAATTGCACATTCAACCACACAGTGGCACTATAGGGTAAGAGATATTTGACCAATGGAAATCAATGGGTTGAAAACTATATTTTTACCTGTCACCCCTCATATTTCTTGCTCAAGGACACCTCAAAATTTACATCAGGGGCTATTTTTAGGCAGAACTGAGGTGGTGTGATTCATTCAGTGAATGCGGTGTTCCTCTGAGATTTGTGATACTAATTTTACATCAGCTGAAATATTAAACAGTCTGTATGTCTCATAAATCTCAGTGGTATTCGTGTGCTAAAACTTTTGTGTGATTACGATGGATTAAGGACAAATCTGTATGCATACTAACATCTACTATAGCAAATTAGATATCTGGAGGACACAACCTCGTACACTAGACTACTGTGATGTCCTTGATAAAGAAATCGTAACTGGATCAATGTCTCATTTTAACAATCTCTTTACAAATGATGGAGAGAATAAGCAGGAGGGGATTGATTTTTTTCTTGTCGTCTTCTTTGCAGAGAAATTCATTCTGATCTTATGGGGCTGTTAGTGAGATGTATGTGATGGGATGTTTGTGCGAGAGCTGTCCAAACCAAAGTTTTTGTTGATTAAAATCTGATCGGGACGGAGTGGCGATGGCAGAGACTCAGCACTTTGGTTTGCAGAGCTCAGCAAAACAAATGAACACTTGATCAGAGCAGAGAGATCCATCGCCATACAAACACACATCTGATATCTGCTGCAGGTTTCCTCCAGTGCTCCAGCGTTATTTACTGCAGAGCGGATTATGGGCAAATAATAGCACGTACAATCTAGCATGAAACAGTTTTCAGCTTTAACCCTCTGATTGTCCTCAGGAGGTGGTCTATATTTTGTTCTATATTTTAGTTCAATTATGTTTTTTATTTATTTTGACCTGAATATGAAATTTCCAACTAAAATAAAAAAGGTTACAGAAGTTATGAAAAATAAGATTTTACACTTTTATGTAAAATGTATATTTTCCAAAACATATTTACTCTAAAACTGTGAGAAAATGAAAGCCACAAATCTAAACAAGTTGTGTTCCAAATTTGAGGTTGATATTGCAAAAAAAGAGCTTGCGGTAATATTTTGTTTGGAGTGCAGTACCAAACATTTCCACTAGATGAATTTCTTTATTCCATTCATTTCCAAAGCAATAATTTTTGACAGCAAGGTGTACAAGTGTTACTATTTTTTCAGGACAATTTAACCTTTTGGAATCATGATTATGATTTTGTGTGTGTGTGTGTGTGTGTGTGTGTGTGTTCACATAGCAAGTGCCAAAACCTTTACCAAGTTTCAAACCATTCCATTTCATTTAAAAATTCAAAAAATTCTAAAACAACAACAATAGAACTAACATTTTCTAGTCAAGAAACAACCAAAGAGTGATATATTTTACCTTAAATAAATCAATATATATTCACAGTAACTCAAAGTAAATCAAAGTAAAAATAAAAGAAAACAAATTGCAATGTTTTACTTAATGTCGTGTATAAACAACGTCAGTGACACAAGCAATTTACATACTCTTTTTTCTTTAAACTATCAATTAAAAAAAAAAAAAAATAGATGAATATAAACAAATAAAATTTTGCCAAGTGAATATTACTCAATAGTTTTGATGATGACTTAAAGTAAATAAAAGACATACTGGATTTATTAAGGCTTTTAACACACAAGACATAAAGGGGATTAAATTCACTCTGCAAGTTTAAGATATTATATCACAGACATATTTATAATTTATACACCAATGCTAATGCTAACCAACATACTCATGACATCACTCTCTTAATAAAGTATCAAACCAACTTTTAAACATTCATTACTCGTTAGTATGTTAAACAGCGTTTATACTCAAAAAGTAAGTGTCCCTGCTAAAAACACACAAACAGAGTTGCTAATGGTTTCCACTACAGACACAATTACAAACCATAAACGGTTAACTATTAACCACTAAACATTACACCTGCAGTGTGTTTTGGGCCATATCCCATTAGGCTTTAGTGGTTTTAACATGCCACCAATAGAAGACAACATATTACCAACAAAGACCCACAGGGGCCATTACAGTCTCCATTAAAACCAATACAATTCCCATTATAGCCTAATCATTACAAATTCAATGAAGGTTTTTATTGATTTTTGTTCAGCAGGGGAGTACTTTTACTGTACTGAAATATGAATAAATAAGGTAAATACGTAAATTTTTAATGGTACAATAATTAAATAATAATGCATTAAGTATTTTAACTTTAACTGTAGACGCTGCTAAATACATTCAGCAGACACGGACTTGTTACTGCTGTAGTTTTGTTACTCTGAATCACTTACTGCACAGCTCAGTTTTTGACATCGTCAGATGTTTTGTTCTGTTATCACCGTCAATCATAGCAATGATGACTCACGTAGTTTTTAACGCTGGCGTTTGTCATTCCTGAAACAGTAAGGCCGTTGCTTTCAGAGCTGCTTGTGATTTGCTACAGTACTCAATCCTGCAAAAACACGTAATTTTGCGCTGTTTTGTTGTTTAGCGTGAGATCTTTGGAGACAGAGCTGTCTCACATCAAATGCAGTCAGAGTTTGCAACCCTGTATAATAAATTATAGCCTATAAAACCAACTTTTTTAAACATTTATCACTCATTAGGTTTATGCTAAACAGTGTGTACACTCAAAACTAGAGTGTGTGTTGTGTATTTTGAAAAATACCTGCATGTGAATGTGCTCTTCAATGCTGGTTTACCTTGATACAGCATAATCTGTTGGATTTTCAGTCGTGAAGTCAAACTTCTTGAACCTCAGATGTGTTTTTTACTCCACAGACAGGATTTATAAGGATGCAGCAGACGCGATGCTTGTCCTTCACGCTTCAACACGATCAATCTGTCCGTTTTTATCGCTCTCCAGTCGTATTTCCTCTCATATCGCTCACAGGCCGCTGGCTGCCCTCAAACTTTTAACTCAGACTTTCACCTTCTGCCAAGAAAAGCTCATAACAGACGCACAGACGGTCACATTAAGACAATTCATTATGAGAATTCTAATTCATAATCTGTGACCCTGGGAGAGTTCAGATGAGACGAGAGTGAGATTGATTCTCATTAACTGACGGTAATAAAGATGAACTGATGCCTTCAGTCATCCACCACATCAGTCCCTTCATTATAATTGGAAATTTATTTAAGAAGCCACTGAGTCACTGTCTTTTCATATCTGCCACATTCAAAGGAAAGGAAAACTTTATTTCATTCCCTAAAAGTGGAGATGTAAGTTTGTTCTCTGTGATGAGTTCTCTAACTAAATCTTTCTATAGTTCACTTAAAATCAAAAGTCTGACATCTTTAACTCACCCTCATGTTCTTCCAAAACCTATATGATTTTCTTTCTTCTGTGAAACATAAAAGATCATTTTAAAATCCAAGCTGCTGTTTTCCACACAAGGAAGGTGGATACAAATTTAATCACAAACACACATTGTAACACATCTTTTTAAAAGCATGTTTTGTGTGACAACCATTTAAACTGTTACATTCAAAATATTTTATTATTGAGTTAGTTATAGTTAAAGGCCAGTATAAAATGGTGTTATTTTTTTATCAATGATATACTATTATATATTGTTTTGTAGCTTTAGTATTTTTTTCATTTTATGTCTATATAGCCTAGCATTTATAATTTTTATTTATTAGTTTAATTTTATTTAGTTTTAGTTATTTTATTACTTAAACTAAATGAAAATAAAAAATGTTTTCAATGTTTAGTTTAAGGGAATTAAAAAAAATAATATTAAGGTTTATTTTAAGCAACAATATATTTTTTTTAAGTAATGTATATATATATATATATATATATATATATATATATTTATATATAATTGTATTATTATTATTATTTTAGTAGTTTTAGTTTTAGTTAACAACAAAAGCCTTGGTATATCTTTTATTATTATTATTATTATTATTATTATTATTATTATTATTAAATTACACCAAGAGAAACTTGTTTAATGCCCATGTGGTCAAAAAAAAAAAAGATTAAAGATTAGTTGATAAATTGGTAAGATTAAACTACATTTGTAAGAGTGAAAATATGGGGTTGAACAGAAGAAACCAAAAATATGTAGAACAAAAGACAAATATTCAAAGCCTTATATTTAAGGCAGAATTAGATTTTGATATGTAATCACATTGTATTAATTTTAATTTTGATTATTGTGTGCATGCAAATTGTCTGACAACCTGATGAATAAAGAATGTTTTATTTTAATTTTAAATGTGATGTTAAATCTATGTAAAATGAGAAAAGTTATGTATCTGTTATTCTCCCCCTCTTTTATTTATTTATTTATTTAAATTTTCAAACATAATTAATTCCATCCTTTTTACTAAGATTCCATGACGACTGCATCAACACAATGATCTGAGAGAGCTGGTATGCATTTATCATTTTTATTGTAAAATTGAAAAAAGAAGAAAGACAGAAAAAGCCCCAATAAGCATCATTTATACATTATGTCAGAAATGATAAACTTAAAGTTCATACATAAATATATAAATAAACCAATGCAAATGATTAAATTCTAATAATAAAAATAATCAAATAAATTAATAACCGAAACAATAAATAGATCACCGTAATTAAAACCTTTTACACATTTAATTGTCAAAGCAGCAAGTTCAAGAGGGAAGATAATGGGACAAAACTGGTTCGTTGTTGTTCAAAAATGCAACAAAAAGGAAGGTTTGCTCCTTTGCACCTCCAGAGAAGGGCTTAAAACTCATCATACAGACGTTACGTGAACATCTGGTCGTGTCCCACACTTCCCTTAATAGCATTTAAACATAGATTCATTATTAGCTTACATCTGTTCGTATATTGTGCTAAGAAACCCTAAGATACACAATCGTCCATAGCAAAGCTGACCCAAACAGTTTTCTGTCACCGATCCAGGTCTTGTGTTGGTTTCCAGCTCATCTGTAGAGCTGATCCCGGATCAGTCGTGACAGAAAACGCCGGGAGCTTTTGCGCGACTCCCCATTGTACCTGAAAGAAGCGTTCTGTGCTATCAATATTCCCAGCAAATACAGATTTCATTACTTTGACATATATAAAGAGAACCATCATACCAGTAGATTAATCTATAACATCCTAAACCATTTTCTTCTGTACAAAACATTCAGAGTATTGGCTGGAGAAAAAAATCATTCTATCAAAAACGCGGGAAAGAAAAGCAAACGTGGATGGAAAGCTTGAGGTTTGTGTGTTTGGATACTGTATGCAGCGTTGGCTCTAGCAGAGGACTATGGCAGTATATGGGGAGTATGAAGGAAGAGGACATGGCTTAGTTCAGGTAGTAACATCGTATGAATAAAAAACACAGTTTGTAAAACATACACCCAAAATAGCCCAGACCCTGTAGAGCATGTCCAGCGAGTCCAAGTGCAGCGCTAGGTTTCCATGATATTCTTACTGCATGATAACACGCTTAAAAACTATAAAGCGTGACCTCCGCTATTCACCTTGAAGCTTTGACTGTTACCCAAGGAGGTACTGGTTGAAAATCAAAACCAAAAAATGGTTCATGTTTTCTATATGTCTTTTACTACAAATGTCTCTAGCAATTAGCATGCACAAATGTGATTTAAAGAACTATAGGCAGGGCAAGCTATGAAAGAAGAACTAGTTTTCTCTTTTTTTTGGCTATAAATGGAATAAAAATTTAAATAGAGCATGAGAATTCATGTTTGTACAGCATGTATGAGCTACAGGTTTAGAAACATCCAGACTAAAAATTGCATGTGCACTGCGTGGATCAGCTGCCGCACGGCTAGGAATGTTCTGTTGTTACGAATGCAAAGAAACGGAATAGTATACACTGCTAAATGCACGCTTCATACTGGTTTTTATTTATTTATTTAATTCAATTTTTTTTTTTTTTTTTTTTTTTTTGTCAAATGTCAGTCTGTGACGCATGCAATGACAAATTTTCAAACACAATGTAAAATGTTTTTTCAAAGTTGTAAATAAACATTATTGTAGTATGTTTATTTCAGTCTTTCTACCTCCAAATTTCATGTTTAATTCAATGTGTTACTAGCTGTGTCTTTGTGATTATTTGTGAAATTTACTAGCAGTGAAAAGTAATTTCAAGTAAACCAACACAGAATTTTTTTTTTCAGCATAGTAGTAAAAGTAGTAGTTTTTTTTTTTTTTATTAGTGGTACCAATGCAAAAATTGGTTGTGAAGTCACTCCGTGTGAATCAGTGTTATATTTCTATAATTGAGATAATATTATAATTTCTGTTACTTTTTGGAATTAGTATTTATTTTTATATAGTGGATTATATAGGTTTCATTTTAATTTTAGTTAAAGTTTTAGTAATTTTTTGTGTTTTTATCATTTTTATACTCAAAAAATGTCTGTATAGTTTAATTTTTATTTTATTTTTAGTTATTTTAGTAGGCCTATATCAAGTTGAAAGCTGCAAAAAGTTGTGTATTTTATTTTATTCAGTTAATGTTTATTTTAAGTAAAAAAATAAGGATTTATTTTTAGTTAACTACACTAGAGAAATTAGGTGTAGAGAGTAAATTTCACAAATAATTACAAATAAACGTCAAGTAACACTGAATTAAACATGAAAATTTGAAGTAGAAAAACTGAAATGGTATTTTCTTGTAAAATGTACTACAATAATCTTAGTTTTATTTACAACTTCAAAAAAGCATTCCTCATAGTGTATAATATTGATTTGAATGCATTGATATGTTTGCTAGGGTATTGCTTTGTTGCATCCTGTGTATTTAATAGAAAAGAGAGAGAGAGAAAGAAAAAAACAGTATGCATACTGCAAAAACAGTATGAGTATGTTAGTAGGCTTTTCCAAACACATCCATGATCTCACTGGGTTCCGACTCAGAATGATGATGTCACTCTCCAGTTAGTTAAACAGTTCAGTTTTATAGTATTAAAGAAAACAGAATGAATGTAGTAAACAGAATTATGCCCTTGAATGTTGATTATAGTGACCTTCCACTGTGATCATCTGATTGGTGTTTAATTTAAAAGCTGCTCTGTCCCTGATCACTAATTTGAGTTTAGACAGACAGATGGCAGACATCCCGCTGGAGCAATAGGAACTGGAATGTTTGTGCAACTATTAGCCATGTATATATATATATATATATATATATATATATATATATGTGATATATGTGTGTGTGTGTGTGTGTGTGTGTTTGAGGACCCTGCTTGACCCCAACTAGTTTTAATGATCCATTCCGTATCAGTGATGAAAAAAATTAAGTCTATTTTAAGACTAAATAAAATTTTATTTTATTTGCACTTTGTGATATTATTTTTCATGACAATTAAGGACATTTTTGTCCCAAATTCTCATTAACAAATAAAAATTTCATGATCATTTCTAGGAAAAAATTAAAGGTAAGAATTAAATTGTATTGTATTAAAGCTAATCCCACTTTTTATTTTGGATACTATTACAGTAATGAGAAAATAAAGCAAATAACAACTGAGAATAATGTCTATAACAAAACTAATAGTATAATGATGACTCATAATAATGCTTTTTGCATTGCAATAATGAGAATTTGCATGACAGGAAAATGTGCTTAATGTCAAAATATCACAATGGTCCTCAAAATTGCTGTCAAAATGTCCTATATATAGTATCATATCATATATATGTATAGCATAAATAAATACTTGAAAAAAATTATTATATTTATTTATTTATTGGATTTTTTTTCTGGAGATTCTGCCATTTCTAAAGGGAAACCTGTCATAACTGATTCCTGTTTTGTTTTGACACATCAGTCAAAGTAACCATATGGTGATCCAAAACTTTGCTCATTTCTGTCTTAATAAAACATGTACCTTGTTTGACCTGTAAAGCACTTAAGATCCACTTTGTCCCCTGAATATTAAGAGTGAGACTGACCATTTTCAGGTTTTAGAGTGAAATGTGCTGTCCAGTCATATTAGCTTCAAGAACTCAGATATCCTGACGTAACCTCCTAGACGAGAGCTGTTCTCTTATCCTGACAAAATATTAATGGGACAACTGCACAGAGAAAGTATCGCTTGTTTTGACTGGAGGAAATTGTGCTTTCGTGGCACGTGACACATTTGCATGGTTGACTGATCATGGCAGGCTGTGCGTGAAAAAATCCTGTTATCTAACATTACAGGTTTGGTCCTAAAAGTTCAACAGTTTCTGTGGGTCAAAACAACTAAGCATGAAGTCAAAATCAACATGAAGCAGCAGTTGCAACCCATTTTACTTCCGTAATGTACTGTATTTCTAAGTTAACATTAATGTATTTATTTATTTGCAGTTATGTGAACTGGTGAGTCATTCAAAATAAGACTAGAAATATGTATTAAGAAAGTAAACAGGGTCGATTTTGATTTCGTGTTTGACTTTAAAATAAATGTTCCATTGTTTTGCAGTGAGACGTGGCCTCGCTGGTTTGTTTCCAAAGGTTTTAACCTCTAAACACTATTTTTCATACATTTTTGTTCCTTTACATCACTTCTCTCCTTTTTCTCTGTCGTTTAGGCCATAACTGTGGCCTGGCTCTACATAAGTACTACATTTACATAGGCATGCACAATACAGTGTAACTATGAGCAATTACGAAGTTAATTTAAGTGTAATCACACGTGAAATACCTGAATAAAGCATGAATAGAGGAGAACTACTGTCTTTAAAAGTGCCTCTCAAGGCTATAGAAATGTTCAGAGACTGCTGATCTCTCTGTGTGCTGTGTTTTATGCTGTCATATGGTTTGATTTGTCTAATATAAATGTTCTAGAAGGCCCTTCTGGCAAACAGCATATCAGTGTAAGCCACTGAAAAAAATTCAAAGCTTTACTATGGCACAATTTTAGGCTGTTTCTAAATTAAAGGTTTTCCTGAATTATATCTTAAAACAGCCCGATCTCACAACGGAAACATCAGTGCTGTGTGAACCAGCAAAACATCTTTCTCTGGCTGTTTTTAACCTAATTTCGGAGGATTCAGTATAAAGCCTCAGTTATCTTTATACTTTCTTGCTTGTTTAACGAAGTACAAAAACAGAAGTAGCAACAACAAAAATACAAATAAATAGTTTGAAATAGTGATAGTGCTGTATGAATTGCATTAGACTGATTGCTGGGTATTCAGCACTGTTTTAAACTTACAAACTTAATGCAACATAAACATTAGTGGTAAACAAGCTAAAATATATAATGTAATAAATAAATAAAGGAAAACATGCATAAACTGACAGTAATGTTAATGTGATACTTTCATTTTAACATAAAAAAAAACGGAATGAATGAATGAAAAAATAAATAAATAAATAAATAAATAAATAAATAAATAACAAATGAGAGTAATTTTACTCTAAGCCTGGCGGTATACTTGGTAAGCTGATAAAAAAAAATAAAAAAATAAAAAAATAAATAAATAAAATAATAAAATAAAATAATAAAATAAAATAAAATTAAAAAAATAAAAAAAAAATAAATAAAATACATAAAATATGCCTCCCAATTATTACGAAAAAAAAAAAATACAAAATAAAATAAAATAAAAAAAATAAAAAAATAAAATAAAAAATACAATAAAATAAAACAAAATGAAAAATAAAATAAAATAAAATAAAATAAAATAAAATAAAATAAAATAAAATAAAATAAAATAAAATAAAATAAAATAAAATAGGTAATTTAAATGTAAGCCTTGTTGTGAACTTGGTAAGCTGACAAAAAACAAAACAAAACAAAACAAAATCAATAACAGACCAAAGATAATTGAGACTTTATGAAATCCTCATATCCAACATTAAAAACATCTGTGGAGAGTTTTGGTGGTGTATATGTAATTATCACCAGAGTGACGTTTCCTTGTGAATCTGTTTAGCTCAAAAACAAGAGCTGTTGTTTGGCAAAAATATCCATGTGTGGTTATGTGCTTGCTGTGGTCAATTGTTTACAGTATGATGCATGAAATAAATGATATCGCGATGGATCAAATGCCCTTTTCTCCACCCGACAGCTTTCTGAAATGAGACGTGGTGATGAACAGCAATTCAGGATGTGTACGATTCAATATCAACACACTTCATAGTCTATAACAATAGCCTAAAATACCCCACTAAAGATAATCTATCAATATCCTTTTGACTGTTTTGCGCCCATAACCTGGAAACTAGTTTTTCGCCAAAGGTTTTCAATAAAACACTCCACAAGTCCCCGTAAACCTACACTATACACCCTGAATGAATTGTGTCTAACTCTTAATTGGCATATTATATGAAGTAGCATGTATGTCGCGTAAGATAATCGTTCGGTGGTAATATTGTACATGGTTACGGTACCAACAGAGATGAAAAAGATTTGGTCCTCTGGTCCCTACGGGAGAGTTCGTTATACTGCGTCAGTGTCATATACACATTTTACCGTTAAACCCTCATTATTCCACGCGAGTAAAAGCTACAACTGTCTTTTGATATGTGCATGGATCTGTCTTTTGCTTTAGCGAACTCTACCAGTCCCAGCCATGCACGGCTCTTCCAAAGTGTTCGGTATATAGTGTTTTTCACAAGAGAAAAAAGATTTCAGTTTATTTGTTTTCGTCCCCGTCTCCACCGTCGCTGTCGTCCCCCGTCACGCCAGTCTTTCATCGCCGTGGAAACACACGCTTTCGTTAAATGCGATATGCTTCACGAAACTCCCTTATGCGCTTGTTTTTCCACTTTGTTTGCTTCTTTGTGTTATTTTTTTGTTTAGTCTTTTTTTTTTTTTTTCTTCATGTGTTAGTTTTTCAAGAAAAGTTTCCATCCGTCAAAACGTCAAGACTACAACTGTTCAAAACCTGCCAGAGAGAGAGAAAGAGAGAGAAATGTCAGGGTTTGACTCGGGAGACAGACAGCAGCAGCAGAGGAAAAAACAGCTCAGCTACATGCTGACAGCTTGATACCTGGATGTCAAACCAGGAGCCATCAGGCACAGCTGGAGCCGTGTGAAGCTCAAACTCAGGCCTGCACTCTTGAAATCACATTAAACATGATAGAAGCACCCAGAGAGATGACATGATACAGGTGTGCCGATGGATTGCACCATCCACTCTGCAGCATCAAGAAAACATTTGACTGTTTGCCGGAAGAGTTTAGCAGAGAAGTTTGCGGCTTTAAACGAGAGATTACTTCATTCAGCACAAGCTTTTATGCTCAAAACGTGGGATGTAGCGATACAGACACTTTGATGATAATAATAGCTGATTATTATGTCTCACTGTGGCCGATTATAATGGATAAGATGACTGATATAAAAATAATAAAAATAATAATTAAATTATTAATCCTTGTCATTATTATTATTTTTTATTTTTAAATATTTTTTTTTTTTTACTTTTTATTTTAATTTAAAAATATCTTACTTGATAACTTGATTTTTATTAAAATAATAATAAAAATAATAATATTAATAATCCTTATTATTATTTTAGATTTTTTTATTTAAAATATAAAATCATCATCATCATCATTATTGTTGTTGTCAAAAACAATAATAAAATCATACATCAAAATTTTATATAATTTACAATTATGGTTTGTAATTATAAAAATAACAATAATTATTATTATTATCTTAATTATTTTATTTCACATTTTTATAAAAATAAAATGTATATTAATAAAAATAACAACAACAACAATAATAACAACAACAATTATTATTATTTTAAAATGTTAATTTATTTAAAAAAATTAGTTGTTGTTGTTAAAAACACTAGTAAAATCAGTCAATCAATCAAAATATTATATGTTACAATTTTATTATTTAAATTTATAAATCAGAAAAAAAAAAGATTTTTTAAAAAGTATTATTACATTTGTCACTTCTATCCCCCTCACTTCTTTTTAAAATATTGACTTTCTGATGCGTGTGCCTACCTCTCCTAATGGCTGAGAGTGCACATATGCATCCCTGCTTGTGGTTAGTATGGACGGCTGGCATCCTTCGGCCGTTTCAGCTGCACTTTTAAGCGTTTCATGCCGATCTGGAAGCCGTTCATGGCCTGGATGGCAGCCTGAGCGCTGGCGGGGTTATCGAAGCTCACAAAGCCTGCAGACGAGACAGAAACAGAGCAACAGAGTCTGAGAGAGACTGTGCTGTTCATGTGTGCGTATGTTACAGTCCCTGCAGTATAACGTCCACAAACGTCCAAATTTACTCCTTTTTAATTCATGTGGAAGGAAATGGACAACAAATAAACTGAGAGGACTGAATCAAATTAAACTAATAGGAGCGAAAGGGAGAGATTTCTGCGGAGGGATCGTGTTCCCGAGAGCCACCTGTGTAGTCTGAGAAGAATGAATACAAACACATGTGATTCCAGACAGGCAAGGCTTTTGGGGTGAGTGAGGAGACCAATAAAACTTCGTTAAACTCACTACAATCACACACACACACACACACACACACACACACACACACACACACACACACACACACACACACACACACACACACACACACACACATCTGGGCCGTGGCACATCATGGGCTACATGGCACCCTGGGTCCAAAATTAACATTTGGCAAACACTGAGTGCATGTTAAAACTGGCTTTGGCATGCAAATATAACGGGTTAACTGCCAATTGGCTGGTAATATGTTAGCAAACCTAATGCATGGTTTAAGTGAGAATTATAATGTCACAATAGATTTTTATTAGGGAAACCATATGCTTGTATTTGTTTTTTTAATAATCAGAACTCTGCATGGCAACAAAACAAATATATAGGGAACTATATATTGTTATTATATTGACAGATTTCTCTCTCCCTCTCTCTCTCTCACACACACACACACACACACACACACACACACACACACACACACACACACACACACACACACGCACACACACACACACACACAAATACAGATAGATAGATAGATTCAAATTCAAAAGCATTATTTTAAATAGAAATATTTTGTAAAATTACAGTCAAGTCTTTAACTGTCACTTTTGATCAGTTTAATGCATCCTTTACCCCAAACTTTTGAACAGCAGTAAGAAGTATTAACTGATTACAGAGATGCCAGTTTATGTCTGAAAGTAGGGAGGCATGTCTGACCGAAACATTTGCTCTGATTGGTGGCTCGGTCCATGAACACCTTTGACGAGATGACAGATCCGAACGGAAGAAACATCTGCATTAGCTCGTTATCGCCGAACTCCTGTGGCAGGTGATAGATAAACAAGTTGCAGCCCTCAGGACCTGAAACAGACATACGCATATTTCATATTCTGTGGTAGACATGAACATGTATTTTTAGACTTTATGAAAATTATGAAAACACAAATGAAACATATGATGAAAATATAAGACTTAGCTGCAAGATTTTTATTTTTACTGTAATGCATCAGTGAAATATTATGAAAAAAAGGTAATTGTGAGTTTTTATCTCGCAATTCTGACATTTCTTCCAAAATTGCATTTTTATATCTTGCTATTCTGACTTTATATCTCATATTTCTGACTTTATATTTTGCTATTCTGACTGATTTTTTTTTCTTCAATTCATACTTTTTTCTCTGCTCTGATGAATTGTGAGAAAAAAAGTCTGAATTGTGAGATAAAAAGTTGCAATTACCTTTTTATGTTTTTTAGCGTGTGGCAGAAATGGGCTTCCATTAAATATACATCAACAAGAAATGATTTAATTTACCATAGGCAACACAATGTTGGGGGTTTGGGGTTTTTGACTTAAAATAGACTTAATTTAGCATTTTTGTGCTCCACTTAGATATTTTCTTTTAATGTTTTATGATTTATGCCATTTAAAAAGTTCAAACGCAGCAGGCCAATCAGGAAGCATCTGACAGTGATGTAACTAAAATTGAAGATTGTAAAATGGAACTCAGTAGTAAAATCTTCACAGGGAAGCAGTCGAGCCTTTGATACTTCTAAATAGGACTATCTGATCTGAATTTCATTGGTTCATAACAACATGAGGGGGAAAGACTGATTAGGGAGAGAAATAAAAGCTGTGATTTCCGTCGCTTACCTTCCCGCTGCTGCTGCTGCTGCTGGATGATTTGAGCAGGCTGTGGCAGTGTCTGACCTATAGGGGTCAGTGTTGTGGCAGGATATATGGCTGCAGATATATGCATAATCATGAGAGAAAGAGAGAGGTGCAGATGAGGCAAGAATAAGGACAAGACGAAGGTTGACCTTTATATGCTAATGAAATATGACAGGATCACAGTGCAATGAAATCTGAAAGCAAGTTCATCATATATCAAACTGATTTAAAATGACAGATCTCTAGGCATCCGTATGATAGCCGTAATATCCAGAAAATTCACATACAACCTGAGGTTTCAATCACAGCAATGTCACCTACCAGCAATAACACTCCATGAGGAAAGTTATTTTTCTGTGAAAGTGACATTTGTGAAAATATCGAGTGCATGGAATGAACAAACACAAATGAGATCCATTTAACATCTCAGCTCTCTCTGCTAAACAGCAGTGATTAAATAGAGCAAATGTTTCTGAACAGATGTCTCAAACTATGCTCAGGTTTGGAAAGACACAAACATAATATCTCTGCTACTTCTAGACAATGCTGAGATTAAAAAGAGAAAAAAAAAACTTTTGCTTAAGTCTCCTGCTTCTTAGATAATCCAGATGTTTAATATCTCAAATACATCATTTGTTTCACCTAGACACCAAGATTAAATGAAGAACAAATTTGCTGAAATCTCCTGCTTCTCAGATGTTTCTCCTGAGAAAAAGACTCACATGTGTCTCTTCTACAGTTTTAGACGAGATCTCAACAATGTCTCACACTGTGCTCAGATTTGCAAATATGTCTTAGAGTATATCTGAAACGCAATTTCTAAAATGTGTAATATCACAAATATCTCGTTATCGTTTCTCCTCAACAACAAGGAGATTAAATGGAGAACAAACTGAGAGTCCCCTGCTTCTCAGACGTTTCTCTTCTGAGAGGAAGACTCCAGTAATCTCACACGTGTCTCCTCTAGAGTTTCAATGTTTCAAACTGTGCTCAGATTCAAATTCATTTCATAGCTCTACAACACTAGCTGGATGATAATTACTGACACTTTTGTGTCTAAACAAATTTTAGCAGAAATATTGAGACTTAAATGAGACTGAGGTCTCCACTAGTGTGTTCAGTACCTGTGTATTGCTGGACGCCGGTGAAGGCCTGCTGGAGCGTGTCGGCTGCGGTGGGGCTCTGGGTGGAGTACGACGGCAGGCCGTTGGTGTACACTGCCTCTACCGGATGACCGTTGGCTTGGTGAGGGATTCCACTAAAACCATTAACAATGGGAGTCACGATGCTCGGCATGGCAGAGGAGGCCAGATTAGCCGGCGGAGAGCTCAAACCTGTGGTGAGACGGACACAAAAATCACTGATCTGAAACCAGCGACATGTTGACAATGAACTTCACAAGCTGGAATCCCTTTTAATGATATTGTGCCGTTTCAACTCAATTTTCCACATCGATTCTACATCCAAATTGATTGCACGTCAGAATGTGCTGACAGCTGATATCGATTCAGCACACTGTGGATGTAACCAGCTTATGCCTACAGGGCAAATTCATGCATGATCTGGGGTTTCCACACGCCTGTGTGTTCATTCTGCATTCTAAGTGAATTGCACATGCAAAAAAAAAATATATATATATAATTATTAGTTTGCAATATATATGATGGTTTCCTGTAAACAAACTAAGCCACTTCCTGTGAAGTGAAGCAGTATGATAGATGCTGACTTAGTGCTAAATTTAATCGCCAAATTCTACACATCCCCACATTTAATGTTGTCATCATTATTTTGGTTATCTATATTTACAATGATTTTAACTACCTTTAAAAGTACTCTCAACTCTACACTTAGTAATTTTGTTTTGTTTTCTAGAACAAATATATAAACATTCTTATATCGAGAAGCATAATGACTTAAGATGTTAACTAAGCCTTGTTTTCTGAAAATCTAGTTACAATTTTACGCTTAAAATAAGATAAAAAAAATCTATCAGAATAGGATTAGACAAATCTACTTAATTCAAGGGGAAAAACAAGATTATTTTTCTTACCACACTGGCAGTTATTTTCCTCAAAAAATACTAGACAATTTTTCAATTTTAATTTAATTGTATTTTTTATTTTTTTTGCAGTGTGTTTGTACCATGTTAACATCCATCACATATTTTCATTTTTACCTCCAAATCAGCTCAGAAAATTTGAAAAAACTAATTTTCATATTTTTATTTCAAGAATCCCGTTTTTTTTTTTTTTAGCGCAGTTTTCACAATAATCTGAAGCAGCATAGCTGTTTTTAACATTGATAATTATCAGAAATATTTCATGCAAATCAGCATATTAGAATCATTTCTGAAGATCATGTGACACTGAAGACTGGAGGTTTGATGCTGAAAATTCGGCTTTGCATCACAGGAATAAATTACATTTTAATAATATTACAATACAACCCAGTGATTATAAAATATAAAAATATTTCACAATATTACTGTTTTTACAGTATTTTTGATCAAATAAATGCAACCATGGTAAGCAGAAAATACTTCTTTGAGAATCATTAAAAAAATCTCTGTATATTACTGTAAAAGTGCTTAGATCTCAACACAAAGCAAAGCCTCATAAATGTTTATGAACAATGTGGTACAGCAGATGTGTACAGTTTGATGCAGAAACGTGATTATGTACATGTCTGATGTGCTGCTGGCTGTATCTAATGTTGGACAGATCAACACGCTTCAACTCTACTGTCAATCAAACTGCAGAAGAGCAGGTGGTTAGAAAAACAGCTCGGTTAGCCCTAGAAGAGGAGCAAACACAATCCAACATACACACATTGCGCAGAAAAAAAGAATGTTCAAATGAAACACTAAATGTTAGGTGTTATGTAGAATATGAGCTTCAATTTTGCATATACAAGGAAAATGGAAGTTGATTTATATTTCAAAAAAGTTTCAAATAGGATAAACAGTGCTCATGATGAAATCACAGAGAAATACAAACACCTGAGAGAGCCAGAGAAATATCATCATCTCTCCTGACTGCTGTCTTTGTGTAGTGCAGTATGTTTTGTTGACTTTGAAGGGTGTGTGCTGGTCTCTCTGAGGACTGGGCTCTTTAATGTCTGATCTACCGTCGAATGAAAAGAGTCAAATCAAACACATTCTGTGCTGTCCGGTCTTGTGTAACACTCCTGTTCGTTGCTGGAAAGTCTAGCTGAAACCAGCTTAAGGTGGTAGCTGGAGCACAGTAGATAGTTTCTACGAGTCAAAACTGGTTTCATGAAGTCATTGAGTAGCTCAGCTGTCTGGACCTGGTTATTCTTAGTAGACCATCTGGGCCCTGCTAATACTTTTATTCAGCAGGGGAGCATTCAATTGATCAGTAAAGACATTTATAATGTTACAAAAGTTTTCTGTTTCAAATAAATGCTGTTCTTTTGAACTTTCTTTTCGTCAAAAAAATCCTGAAAAAAAGGATCACCGTTTCCTCAAAGATATGAAGCAGCACGACTGAAACAAACATAAAAAAAAAAAATAAATAAATAAACAAACATATATTCATCAGCATTAATGAGAAACGAAAAGCGATAAAGGATGAGAACTAGAGTAGAGAGAAATCTAAGTCTGACCGTGAGTCAGAGAGTGTTAATAAAACAGAATGGCTCTCACATCCAAAAACCCCTGACAGCGTTTAAACGTGAATTCACACGCTCCGTGAAATACTGAGCTAAATCAGACTGCTGAAGGGAAGAGCTGCTCTTTTATGATTATGGAGAACATGAAATTCAACCAGCAGAACTAGACAGATTCATTTGAGGACCTTTACCAAAAACACACACACAATGTGCTAATATATGCTTCAAAACACACAATCAATGTCAAAGAATTCTATAAAAAAAAGGTAGTTCACCTAAAAATTTAAATCCTTACTTATTTACACAGTAAGAAAAATTCAGTGAAAAAAGAAACATTAATTAAAAAAATCATTGAAAATTTTTTTTCTTTCTTTCTTATTCAGTGAGCTGCCAGTTAGTGTATATATATAAAAGTAGTAAACTTAAACCTAATTAAGGTATTTAAGTTATTTATATTTTATTTGAGCATTTGCCTTTTGTATTTCAATTAACAGAAACCATTTTTTAATAAGTTTTAGTCAACAATAACAACACTGTCAGCTTCATGTTGTTCCAAAAACTGAATGACTTTCCTTCTTCCGTGGAACATAGAAGATAGTTTTAAGAATATCTCGGCTGTTTTTGTCCATACATTAAAATTTAATGGGTTAAAAAATATAAAATAAATAAGAACACTGGAATTCTATTGTTGGGACAAAGAAATGGAGCCATTCTGTGTTCCACAGTAGAAAGAAAGTCATATAAGTTTAGAGAACATGATTTTGAGTAAATGATGGCAGAACTGAAATATCCCTTTAAGACTAGTGACTTTTTTTATGTATGATAATCAAGCACTTTAATTTTCTAAGTCCTTCTGGCTAAAAATTCTGAAAAGCAACGTGCGGTTCTTAGACAGAAAAAGCTGCAAACAGCACCAAATTTTATGCTGACGGTAAAAAGTCTTCTCGACTCGCAAGACTAGAGGAAAAAACAGAAGCTGTGAAATTCTGCCCTACAAAACTTGAAGTTGCTGAGGGTATTGTGTACAGCTCTTGACTGCAGTCTAAACAGGTTATGAGTGGATTTGCATTTAATGTTGCTCAAAGTCACATCACAGCACAGCTGGAGCCAAATATTTACTCTTTATGGAACAGGAATCACCATGTGAGTGTGTGTGTGTGTGTGTGTGTGTGTGTGGGACAGCACAGGCCCAGGAGAGCATTTGTGTCTTTTGCAGTGCTTTGTGCTTTGCAGGTCCCATGGAGCCATGATAAATTAGGCTGCCATGTCTACTACTGTCTCTTCTACAGACTCCAAGATACTCTCTGTTTCTCCTAACCACACACACACACACACACACACACACACACACACACACACACACACACACACACACACACACACACAAACAGGGAGTGAATGGATATTCTGTAAGGATCTTACACACACACATACACAGTCTAGAAGCTTCAAAGGTCATTAGGCGGTCAGAGTAAAAATCAAATCAATACACAGAGTGGATGCTGGGCGAGTGTATGGTGTTATTGTGTATATAAATGTGTTTGTGTGTTCACTCAGTATATAACATGGTCAGTGAGGAGAATATTATAACATACTCACTCTTATGTGGCCCTAAAGAATCAGTTTACTCAACACATCCTTAGAAATGTGCAGCATGTTTTATTCAGATGCAAAAACACGCTACACACACTCTGACGTCTGAGTATATGGTGAAAAATTAAAATAATAATAATAATAAAATAATAATAATAAAAAAATTAAAATATATAAATATAAAAATATAAAAATACAACATATGAATATTATATTATTTCATGTATTATATATAGTAGTATATATCATTATAAAAGGATTTAATGTATTTCATGTAATATCAATATAATTTGAATTAACTAATGATAGTAAAAATATCAATAATTTATTTTATATAATATCAAGAATCTTAAAAATAATTAATAATGATTTTATAATATATATATATATATAATATATAATATATATATATATATTTATATATATATATATATATATAAACACTAAATAAATCAAAAGAGGAAGAGTGAAAGTTCTGTGTCAAAATGTGATCAGTAGCTGTTTGTCGGAGGGGAAGTGACCCCCGGACATATTTGTATAAAGCCTCAGAGTGTGCTGTTCTCAGATCAACATCCTGCTAGTCACATTATTAGTTTCATAAGGATATGAGAGGCAAATACTGAGCCCAGAACAGCACCCAGACTAAAGGTCATCCTGTGCACAGATGAAAGCATCTGTTCTGTGTGGGCAGAGATCGCTCGAGCACCAGATGATTACGCTTCTCAGTCAAAGGCCTGGCATTTCAAACATCGTGCAATTACAGGAGACTCATACCAACAGCAACACAGCAACATAAAATCCATGTGCCTTTTGGGGGACCACACGTACTGTAAACATAATTAAAGAGCCTATGAAATCAAAACTGGACCATTAGTACATGTATGTTAGCTTAAAGGACAGCTATATACTAGTTTCCTCCTTAATATTGTCCGTTTTTGTATCTTCCGAATATCTACAGTGGACTTTGAACATCTCAAAAACACGTCTGCAGTCGAAATCATGACCAGTGGATGGATTTTAAAATGCTTCTCAAATTCAGGAGCTTGTTTTCATGTGGGACCCTGTGGACTATCCTGTATCCCTGGCTTCAAGCATCTGCTAAAAGAGTGAGAGCCTGCAGCTGTGTGTGTTTGTGTGTGTTTACAGCGGTCACCATCTGAAACGCATCCATGAGATGCAGCTCATCGATTCCCAAGGATCAATAGAAATCTCTAGCGTGTTCCAGTCCATGACACTGATCAGGTGAGTTGGGAGTGAAAGCTGATATCCAGTGTGAGATGTGCCTTGATAGAGTGCAAATCTGGGATACTTACTGCTAGAAAACTTATCTAATGTAACATATGTAACAATAAATGTAATGTATACTAGCTTTTCAGAGCCGACTTTTTACCATCTACACACACACAAGTGCACGCATGCACACTCACACACACACACACACACACACACACACACACACACACACACACACACACACACACACACACACACACACACACACACACACACACACACACACACACACACACACACACACACCATTACATTAAATATGTACTTTGTTTAAGAAACAAAGATAATCCTTTACAATAAGGTCTAATTTCTTAACATTAGTTTATGTATGTATTATGTATTAGCTAACTTAATTCGGAAACATTTTTACAGCATATTTTAATCTTTCTTAATGTTAGTTTATAATTTCAACTGAATTACGTTTAAATACATCTGTTCATTCTTTATGTTAGTTCACAGTGCATGAAATAATGTCAACAGATAAAGCATTTGATCTGAAAAATGTATTAATAAATGTTGAAATGAACATCGACTATTATGTAGAAGTGTTGTTCATTGTCATATACATTATAGTTTTTGTTCATCTTTTGTAGTAGTATTTTTTACTTTACATTTAGTAAAGTTTTAGTAATTTTTGTGTGTTTTGGAATTTCTATTTGTTATTTAATATATATATATATATATTAGAATGTATTAGTTTTATTTCATTTTGTTTAGTTATTGTAGTACTTCAATTTAAACTAAATGACAATGAGAAATGTTGCTTTGGCAACCACCTGAAATATAAGTTTAAGATTTTTATTTTTATTTTTTTACATTTTTAAATAAGTATTTCATTTATTTATTTAAATAAGTATTTTACTTGAATTTTTATTTTAAGCTTGTATATTTTATGTTATTGATTTTTTTTTAAATAGTCTTAATTTCAAATATTGAAATATCAGCTTTTAGTTTTAGTTAACTATAATAACCTTGTGGTAAGTTCATGTTATCTACTGTAGTAAATTAATGCTAATAAATTAAACCTTTTTGTGAAAATCACTTAAGAACTTAATCACAACAAGAACTTAATCTGTCTACAAAAGTAAATTCAAGCATTTAAGCAGAAGGTTAAAAATAACAATTAAAAACAAACACTTACTAATGGATAAAATGATATCCTGCCCTATCCAGTTTTCACAAAACACCTCACATTACTGAAGTTTTGAGCAGTTATTCTAAATTTTTAGTAAGAAATTTAAGGTGGAACATCTGAGATAAAACTGACACCTAAATGAGATCTTAAGTTTGTGCATCAGACTCACCTGAAACAGGTGTCATCGGGGTGGGCGGCAGGCTGTTCATGTTGAGCGCCCCCACCTGGTGAATCTGTGTCGCTGGAAACGCCACACTGGGCGCTAAATAACCGCCGTGAGAAGCCGCCATAATCGCCGCCTGCTGCTGCATCAGCTAAACCAACGAAACAACACAAGAGAAAGAAAATATTCAACATAAAATTAAATACACAAACTGCATCTAATTTTATTTAAAACTAAAGATCCTTTACCCCAAAAAATCACTGTTTCAGTACTGGTGATTGCAATTTCATGGTCTTGACAGATTACCATATTTATATTGCAAGGTATTTATATGGTACTCCTAGGTACTTCAAAAATATGTCCAAAAACATATTATGGTTGTACTTTATTTTATAGTCCTGTTCCGTGAGTGCATGCTATATGTACATATAAAAACAATTGCAATAACTGGGTACTAACCTGAACCTACCCCTAAACCTAAACACTGTAAGTACAAATACTGTAAAATAAAGGGTAACCCATTACCATGGTATTTTGTTCTCAAACAATAGTAGCATGGCACTTGTTAGTTATATAAGTTGACCCTGTCAGAGATGCTACATGTGTCTGTAGGTGTTTAAATATATTTGATCAAAGTACAATCCTGAAGTGAATTAACGAGCACAAATGCACTGTAGCATAGCCAATTACTGTAATCATGTCACTATGGCAACAACCATCTGCACAAACACAACAATACAAAACAGACATGATGTTCCATGGAGTAAATAACAAACGCTGGATCTGAGTCCTGAAACGACTTCATATTGCAAAAACTTTTATTCTAGCCAAAAAATATATTTTTGAAACATACCGTAAATGTACAATATAAAAGAGGTTTATTTACCAAACTGAAGTTTTCCCAAAAGCTTTCCATATTTTCCAAAAGTCAAAAATCTTCAAGCTTCAGGGGCAAAATACATTGATAATATCAATGTGTATTTTAAATATAATTGCAAATGTGGGTGAACTAAAACATTTTTTTTTTTTTTTACAATATTTCTATTGATATAATATTTTGGACTAATATGGTGTATATATATATATACATATACACACACACACACATACAGTATATACACATATACAGTGGGTATAGAAAAGAATCACCCCCCTTTAAAATAATCAAATTTCATTCCTTTGCAGCCTGAAATGAAGGCGGACACAGTTTGTGTTTTATCCAGCTATATTTACTCAGTCCAACTTATAACATCCAAGTTAAACATATAACACCAACATGTCCGGATTTTGTTGAACCACCTTTTGCTTTAATTACAGCCTTTAGTCTGCTGGGATTTGTCTAACTTTGCAATATTTGCCTGCTTTTCTATGCAGAACTGCTGAAGTTCAGTTCAATGTGATGGTAAGCGTTTGGAGACTGCAGTCACAGATTTTCAGTGGGGTTTAAGTCTGGGCTGTGATGAGG